>NC_141924.1:21115343-21266858 GCF_057802395.1 Ceratotherium simum simum
TCTACACAACACAGGCGGTTTGTTTTCCAGTGTCTGATAACCTGGTTTGTCTATCCTCGCCCCCCCTTCATCATCTTTATATTTGCCGAATTTGGCCTCCTCAATAGCAGCAGCAAGCAGACAAGTAGCACACCAATTTTTAACCCACAAGATTCCATCTGTGGCATTTGTACCAAATATAAGTTGGATGCATTTATTTTAGACACAAAGCTTTATATTTCCACATCTTGCTAAAAAAAAATGCAAGTAGTTGCAACTTCGAGGCCAATCATTTTTAGGCATATGTTTCAAGCATAGAAAGTCTCAAACTCTGAACGGTTCCTTCAAATGATGAGTTAGTGTGCAACCTGATTAGCAACTTTTCTCTTTTTATTTTTTCCATATAGAGCACTATGTAAATTCAGCATATCAATAATGCAGGATATATCAAATAGTATGTAAAACTCTGTTTTTTAGTACAATGGTGCTATTTTGTAGTTTGTTATATGAAAGAGTCTGGCCAAAACGGTAAAGGGTGAAAGCAAAACAAAGGAGGAAGCCTGGAGCCAAAGATGACGCAGAGGGGAAGGGTGCGAAAAATCCATCCATTTGGGAAAGAAGGCAAAGTTCCCCAAATTACGCCTTCCAAGAGCAACTTAAGACACAAAGTCCACTGATGTCAATTTGATTGGCGAGTCCAGAGAGGAGTGGAAAAAGCAGAGAGCTTCTTCTCGCTGAAGAAACAAACATCTGCCGACTCTGCCACGGACTCACCACTGTGTGACCTTGGGCAAGTCACTTCACCTCTCTGTGCCTCAGTTTCCTCATCTGCAAAATGAGGGCAATACACCATCTACCTACCTCACAGGGGTGGTATGAGGATTAAAAAGATAAGCTCCAGATTTTTATCCTGGGTTGCTATGAGGGCTTAAGGTCAGAGCCCTTGAGTTGCTGAGATGCAAGGAATTCTATAAACAACACATTCACAGAATAGCTAGAAAATTGATTAGCCCAATGCTCCTGACATGCCAATTCTTGTCAATGAAACAATCCAACTAACTCATTGTTAAAAGCTAACAGTGCCATCTCTTTTAAAACACTTTTCAAAATAAGTTAGAAACATTTGATTTACAATTTGATTTTGAATTCCACATTTGGATTTATGAACACAAAGTGAAAAGAGAGAAAGGGAAAAAAATGGAGAAAAACAAAAAATATTTCTACCAGTGAAAGGATGATTATTCTCTGTGTTAGCACTCACTGACTCTTCTAGGCAGTTACTAGTAATATAGTAATACTTCTAATATTATAAATGATACCCTATTTATTTTGTAAAACACAGTTATTCCTTCTCTTTAGGCAATCTGAAAAAATGGCCCAAGATTTCAAATATTGAAATAATAACTAATAAAATGTCACAAAGTTACTTGCTTTACTAAATTTTGCTGTTATCCTTGGCTGTACGTACATATATAAATGTTTTTGTTAAAATATGCTTAGTTGCTAGTTGAGAGGCAAAAATTTCCTTCACAACTAGAAATTTCCCCTCGTGTCTGCTTAGAAGAGTAGCCCCTAGCCCTCTGTGGAGGTGTCTTGTCCATTCAACTGAAAACTGGTGTCAAGAAAATCCAATGCTGAGGACAGGCCCACGGTGGCCTGGAAAATGTTTCCTGTCTATGTATCAAGATTTTCTTATTAGAACAGTGAATCATCCATCATTCAAATCTTTTGTCAGCCTTAGCACTTTTGGTGAAAAGTATCCAGGTTTGATTATTTCATGCAAATTGTATCCCTTTTATTCTTGGAATATGTATATGGAAAACAAAAATAGCATCTTGAGTTTTCATCCCACTGGTTCACCTCAAGGTTCAGAGGCCAGAAAAAAAAAAGACTTCCTGGATCTCCGAACTCATGCAAAAAGAAGGCCTATTTAGCAAGCGCCCCTGCACAGCCAACAAGTATTTGAATCCTCAGCCCACAGCGTTATTTAAAGTGAGCACCTCTGGCATTCTGAGCAATGTTCTGATCACTATGGACGGATGTAAAAGAAATTACAAGTCATTTTTGCCCTTCATCTGTTTTCCAGACAAATGGGTTCTATGGAATGAGATGCTGGACCCCGCTTCCCAAAATGGTACTTCTCATTTTTATTTCTTGTTCCTAGTGTGTACATTTTTAAATTACTGACTCCCAGCAACACTTTACATGCAATCTTCTGCAGACATGTGGGTTTCCAGACATAGAAGGGTAAGTCAATTCTAAGTGTCTATGACTTATTTGATTCACTTAATAATTCTATTCACAGCCAAAAATGCCCCAGTGAGGAAAGCTTCAATATGCAAAGCCACATTATCTTTCTTAACTTTTTACAACACATAATCCTCTCCAACTGGATCATAAATCAACTAATTAAAAATTAACTAATTATACTAACCCACTGTCTTATTTTCAAATGAATTAAAACTAGAAGACAAATTGATGTAAATTCCAAAAGTCAGTTGATCACTATATACTACAGCAGAATGGCCCAGGATTGGTCGCAGGGAGCACCTAAAACTTCACAACTCAAAACTTTATAAGCTTTGCTTTAGAATTTTAAAATGAGACAATTTCAAGATGTTTATGAAATAGCTATAAATATTGGTAAGAATGAGCTTTCAACTTACAGGTGTATTTCCAATTTAATTGACAGTACTGAACACCTAGGTCAAATTTCTGTTCCCATTTCCCCAAATAGTGTAATAATATTATTTGACAATTTTAAGACGAGGAGGCTCCACTAAAAAAGTTAATGCATCTTTACATCAGAAGCTACTCATCTAGAGATAAAGAAATCTCTCCCGCCACCCACACTACACACACATACACACACACGCACACACACACACTCATCCTAAAAGTCCAATGGAACACTGAGAAGAAATCACTTCCTTGGAAAATTTTATTTAAAAAAAAAAGAAGCCTGGCCTCCCTTGAGAATCCTTCCCCTCCTTGGAATGTCAATGTTTGTGTAGATGAAACCGTCTCATGCACTGTGGCTCCAGAGTTTCTGTTACTAGTTTATGCACTTGGGAAAAAGCTTAAAATGGAAGATGTCGCACATTTTGCTTTCCCATTTATTGTTTGGCCAGCTATGCCAATGTGGTGCTATTGTTTCTTTAAGAAAGTACTTGACTAAAAAAAAGAAAAAAAGAAAAAAAAAGAAAGCATAGACATATTTTTTTAAAGTGAAAACAACAATTCTATCAATAGATGGCTTAATAAAATAGCATTAGGTCTAGACACCACCACCTTTCAACATTTTATCACTCACAACTAGTGTACTGTTCACCAAATTGTGAGTTTGGGGGTGCAGGGGCAGAAGATGAAAAGTTTTTGTATGTTAGGAGGCTCCATTATTTTGTTGGCTCTCAAACTCAGCAAAATTAGCAATATATTATCCTATCTGAACACTTTGATCAAGAACATGACATATAAATGGAAAAAAAAAGACCTTATAGGCAAACGGCAGAACTAAAAAGATGATTGTTACTTATTGATTTTTTGTGCTCTCTGCTCTAAAACACATATTCAGCAAGTGGAGAAAATAAAAACAGAGAAAAAATGCATAGATTCACCTGCTAAAAATAGCTTCTGCCACATCCCCGTTGAGTAATTCTTTGGCATTTACTGATATATAGAAGATATTCTCCCTTCATCTAAACATCTCAAAGAGCAGCAGCTCTCATAAAAAGCAATCACTGATCTCATTGGGAAGTGTTGGAAGGTATTTCCTTATGAGATGGGGGTTATCTACTGAGAAGGAAAGAGAAGAATTTATGAGAAATCGTTGAAAGAGATGGCTAACAATCTGTGAAGATTTTTTTTGTTTTTGTCTTTGTTTTTTTTTTGTTTTTTACTTTATACAGTCTTTATGAATATCGTAATGTTCAAAAATGACTTGGTTCTTTCTTCTTTTTTTTATATTGGAATGAGGGATGATAAGTTAAACCCACATAGACTCTTTAAAACTATAGGCTAGATAGAAATGTATGTTTGACTTGTTGAAGCTATAATCAGACTATTTAAAATGTTTTTGCTATTTTTAATCTTAAAAGATTGTACTAATTTATTAGAGACAGATCCTGTTTGACTCTTTTCATAAGAAAGAGCATTCCCACTCAAATCACCTGGGCTTTCCCATCAACGTTTTCAAAAGATAAATCTGATCGATGCATCATTATGGCATCATTTATTTTAAAATAGAAGACTCGTGATTCTTTATACCCCTCTCCTGCAATAATCATAAAGTCCAGAATCTGAGGGGGCAAAAACAAGAGGAAAATTTTGTTGAATCTTCATTTTTGGTTTGTTTGTTTTCAATGCTAGAGTTTAATCCTATAGTACATATTTGCTTATCGCTATTTTAATATTCTGAGACTTTCCTGTTAGGTATTAGAACCTGATACACAGATATCTTTTTTGTGTGATTTCTATTTAAAAAAAAAAAAAAAGGAGATGAGAAGACTGAAGCTTTAAGTGCGTATGGTACAGGATAAAGATATCAATTTAAATAACCAAGTTCTATCTGGAATGATATATTTTTTAGGAAACCTTACATAGATGATACAGAGGCCCAGGGAATTTTTGAAACTGTCTTTATTCCTCTCAGTCCTTATTCATTCATTATCTGCCTCAGAATCTTATAGATGGCTGATCAAGCTGAAACCCTAGAATTAAAGGGACCTTTTTAAAAACAATTCACATGTTCTGTCTTAATTTATGATTACACATTATTGATCTTAAACATGGTCCCTTTTACTTCCCATTCTTCAGATGTCATTAAAAAGATCTTTTAAGAAAAATTTAAAAAACATTTTTTTTTAATTTAATAAAAGACAACACAAAAGTCCAAATGTTACAGCTCAATTGAAATATGAGCTAAGATGGAGACAATTTCTCCTACTTAACCCCTGCTGAATCACCTGTCACCTTCAAAATGACCTTTCAAAATCCTTAGAATCTGCCGGTTTTTTAATTGCCCAGGCCTACTGTATCTTAAAAGTAAACATTACTCATTTTCTTTTGCCCAAAATGCGCTGATGTAAAAGTAGGAAAAATGAAAACAGAACTTGAAATCCCTTCCAAGCCACCCATTGGCCCCACTCACCCATCCATAGCAAAGTCACTTCTGTTAATCCCTTAATCTGATTTTGTTTGGATATTTATCTTGTACCTGCTGCTAAACACACTGCAGGAGGGACTCTGAAACCTCAAGCCGTCTACTCACATCTCTTATCTGTGTCTGTGTATCATTAAAATGTCTATTCAAAATATCAAAAACTTTCAAACATCATGCAGCTTGTATTCAGTTTACATAAAAGCCCCAAATACCGTGTCGGATCTCTTTTTGCTGAGAGAGTTAATGAGCTATGAGAACTGGGATTACATCACGTGTTTTGCTTCATATGCTTTTATTACACTTGTAGGCCAAGTGTGATAAATAAACTTACAGACACTGAATTAATTTTCCCTGCTACTTTGAAACCAGAAAATAATGATTTTGTCATTTGTTATATCTGTCTTAGTTCAAAAGCATACTTTTTATTAAATTAACTCTGATTGTATTTGAAATTATTATTCAATTCATTTATGGCAGAAGAATATCAATCTTAATGACTTCTAAAAATGTAACTAACTGAATCACTATCTTACATTTACTGTTTAATAAGCATATTTTGAAAATGTATGGCTAGAGCGTCATAATAAAATGATATATCTTTCTTTAGTAATTACATTAAAATTAATCATGTTTGATTAATTAGTTCTTTTGGACAATGTTGTGTAATGTGTCATTCTTAAGAATTCTATTGTTATGTAGCATTTTTATTAATTAAGGTCATTGCGACAAATAAACATGAAAACTTACCCAGAAAAATAAAACTAATCATACACCAGAATGGAGATATAGAATTTACAGATTATATTTAAAAATAAATGTGTTTCAAAGAACTTGTACAAACTATGTAAGAGATACATGAATTGTACAATATATGCATTAACAATAAAGCAGGTTTAAGTAACTGACCCCACTCACTGTAACCCAACAGTGAGTTATAATCCATGACACAAAGAGTTGGGAAAAGATTTTCTATCATATAGGGTGCATAACATACAAGTGGCATTTAATACACTCCTATATCAAGAGATTTTATAAGAATGTGACCTCTCAGCATTTGGTTTTTGTTTCAATAAATCTTTCTAATTCTTTACTGAATAGA
The DNA here is from genome assembly GCF_057802395.1 of Ceratotherium simum simum. Taxonomy (NCBI): domain Eukaryota; kingdom Metazoa; phylum Chordata; class Mammalia; order Perissodactyla; family Rhinocerotidae; genus Ceratotherium; species Ceratotherium simum. The sequence goes on from NC_141924.1 coordinate 21,121,583, forward strand.
TAGTGTGAATATCAAACTCACAGCAGCATTTGTAGAAGCACAAGGTAAAAAGATTAGTAATTTTCCTCTTGTTTAAAAGCATTTCATTCTATTTTCCTTTTAAATCCTCCGTGAGCTTTTTGGAAAGTTACCTAACTGTAAGAAAGGCTCATGGGTTTTGTACTTGATTTTAAGGAACTAATAACAATACTGAAGTTTCCTTTATTATTTTCTCACGTGCAGCTCAACGTTACTCCCAACTTCACTCCCTCAAAGTTTTGGTGACTCCCCCTAGGACTAACATTCCCCAGGCCTCCTTGTACTCTTTGTGCTCAGCATCTTGTCTGCTGTGGCCATGAGCTTCTAACTGCATTGCTTCTCTCCACCCTCTACCCTGGACAATACTTTTCTCCCTTCATTACACCAGGCCAATCTGCATACAGCCTTTCACTAAAGGTTTTGTGGATGATGAAGTGGAAGGCAATAAAGCATAGGGCAGAAAATGGCTGCCAACGTCAAACATTGCTGTTACTAAAATCCATTAAGGAATTTCTCGCTGCTCATGTGCCTCCTGTCATCTTAGTAAGAGCCCTTCCTCTCTTCTGCAAATTCTCCCAGGAATTACTTCCTATCCAGCCCTTCATCCTCTCCCTTGGAAAGAACTTGCAAGAAAATTCTATTACATTCTTAGGCAGAGCAAGCTTCTACCATCACAGCCTCACTCCTGGTGGGGCTGGGGGCAGGTCTCGCTCACCTTTTATTACTGAATATGCCCAAAAAGTGTTTTTTCCTAAACAAAAGAGCAGTCGTGTTCCTAACAGGAATTCTGTCTTCCTTCAAGGTCATCTAGGTCAAATTACAGCCTCTTTTTGAAAATGACATTTTTTCCTTCCTGTAAGATCTGTATGAATAATAACCACCATCCCAACAATAATGATGGGTAATATTTGCCAAGCACTTAGTATGGGTCAGTCACTACACCAAGTGGTTTACCTATAGTATCTCATTAATCCTTATAAAAATCCTAGGAGTCAAGCACTATTTTGAACCCTATTTTACAGATAAGGAAATGGAGTTTCAAAAACATTATTTAACTTATTGAAGGTCACAGATAGGCAGAGCAGCTTCAATCTGGGTGAGGACATCAAAACCCGTGTTTTTTCTACTTCACCATTCATGCCCCAATCCAGACACAAGGACAATTCCATATACTGCCTGATACATTCTTATTCAAATTTGGTTTTATATGCTATAGGCAGAAATATAGTTAATTGTACCTCTGAGTGATAAACTATTTTTGAATATGATATTATTAAGATAAATAAGCATTTCTGCTCAATAACCAGTGTATCTAACTGGGCTTTCCCCCTTACTCACATTGCAAAGTCAGTTCTTGATGATCCTTCACATCATGTACGTAACGTCCAGTGGTAAACCAATCTCAGGGCACCTCAGGGAGGAAGAGTATGTCTTGGGCCCTTATACAGTCCAGAAATAAACCATTTCCACATAAGTAAAGCTAGAAGCTGATCGTCAAGAATCTCGCCAAGAGCTCTGGCAACAATATACCGATTATTCTCTTGACAGTTCATCAAAGTCAGTGTGGTCTCAAGGGACATGGTTGAGACAGGGTTTCCAGAGACAAAAATATGGACTCACAGAGTGAGTTTCATGAGACCCATGTTCCTATATCCCTGCCCTTCAAAAAAGCCTTAGTCATCTCACTCTAGGGATTCCCAATGGGTACAGTGGTAGCCCTAGATGGCATTTTGGAAACGTGCAGGGACTTTTGGGGTTGTCACTCAAGATGATTGAGGAAGGTGTTGTTGGCATTTGTTGGGCAGGGGTTAGGCTCCAGACATTTCACGTAGATGATAAACCTAATTATAATCACCTAAGCCTAGAACATAACTTCAATTTATTTATAAACTCAAAGTATTTTTGCATGATTTTAATATAAGCTGAATTCTCCAGGAATGCAATCACCATGTAAATCAAGGGGAAGGTGGTATTTTATCTGGCACTTTACCAAGTGTTGTCCACTCTTTCAGAAAAAACATCACCAATGACAACGCTAATTGTGCGATTAGACTCTCTCCATTCTCCACCTGTATCAGTCTGCTTGCCGCTATCACATTCATGATTCTCCACAAAGGTGTAAACATCTGACCACTTCATGATGCTTTCTAATAGAGTTGTGCCTGAGCATTTCTATCTTGTAATGCATGTTATTTTATTATAAACTGTTTTCATTTTAGCTTTCCTTTATATTACAGCTCAGGCAACGTATTGATTTCTGTTAAAATTGTATGTGTAAGTATCATCTGTGAATTTCACTTTGGGACACTAAAGGGTATATCATAAGTTACTTGTTATAAAAAGGGGAGCTTTGGGTCTAATAGGGCTGAACCACTGGGCTATACACACCGATTGTGATCGTCTCTGGGTCATAATGGCAGATGGATGGCAGAGCCTCTGCCCTCTTCTCACTGAGGCGTCTTTAAAGTGTAAAACTGAGCTGAAAGCTGGTGTCTTCCTCACCTGTTTATGGATGGAGATTAAACCGCTTTGGGATCCAATAAAAGACAATGGTTATGGTTAATAAAACATCTGGTTTCTAAATGTTCTTTCCTTCATTCTGTGATGGGATGAGATGATTTTGAAAAGAATAAAGCAATCACTAGAAACAGAAACAGATGTAAATTGGATTTGAGACAATTGCAGCAGTACATTAGAAGTAAAATTTGACCTTGGATTTCAAGTAAGGCAGGAAATGTCGGCCTAGAAGGGAGGTTTCTCTTTATAATGGTTACTATCAGGGAAGTTAAAGATTGAGTAACTGTCCTATAATTTCCTAACTCTACTTTGCTTATTTAACTTAGTGGCTCCTGCTTAGCCCCCAACCTCCTCCGGAGGAAACAGAGACATCCCTCCAGAGGGAACAGTGGGGAGAGTCTGTCTCTCCAAATGGAAATTTGGGTGGGCATCATAATCTTTATTCATGGCAACTTCCCTTTACAAGTGCTGTGGCTGAATCCATCATTCCACCCCACAAACATAGAACTCTTCTTCCCAATCTCAAATCTCTAAAAGAGGAGAGAGAGAGAGAGAGAGAAAAAGAGAGAGAGAGAGAGAAAGTGATTGCTCCTCTAGAGAGGGAAGGAGACAATAGTAAGAGAGGCAGAAACTATACCCAGGATTCTTCTCCCTCATCTTATATGGCCTAGAGTTTGTAATTCAGCCACCCTTATAGAACCTAAAATACTCAAAGATAGGTTTAAGCCAAGACAAAAATTCTCTCCTTGTTTTTTCTGCCTCTCTCTTCTTTAAAGGTCATTTGGAAATGGAGATATTTCCATCCTCCTCCTCGAGCCCAATACATTCTTAGACTCTTAATATTGAAAAGTCCCTTCCAGTATCTCTAGACCTCACCACCATAGCAAAAAGTACAGTGAAATAATTTAATACATATTTATACTAGAATGTGCTGGTTGTTTACCTGTTTGCTCTCATATTCATTACCCAACATTCCCTTCATCTGCTCTGTTTCACAAGGAACTACATTTCCCAGGACTTATGTTCTCTGCTTTCTGGGTAGATTTGGCTAGTAGGAGGCACTAACAAAAGATGGAGGGCAGGAGAAAAGGAGAAGCCAGGATATTTTCCCCTTTTTCTCTCTTTGCTTCAAGTAGCATCTTCAGCAGTAATGGCTGTGGTTCCTGCCCCCCAACCCTGAGTAGTATCCTGTCCTCTCAGTGGACCTAGATCCATCCAGATGGTTTTTCCCAAATGGGAACACCACCCCCTCTCTGTGTCTCTCTGGTTCTAGGGATGGTAGTGACCTTCTGATGCTGTGAATCTCTGGGTTGACTCCCCTCTCTTACTTGGCTATTCATCCCTTCCATTACCAGTATTAACCCCCCTCTGTTTAAAATACATAAAATGGTTTCTGCTTCCCTCACTGGACTCTAACTAATACCCATAGGAATAACATAGTGGTAAGAAGCACGAACACTGAAATCAGGCAGATGTGGGTTTGTGTTGTGGCTCTGACACCTTTAGCTGGGTGCTTTGGACAAATTAAAATAGCTTCTGGGGGCCGGCCCTGTGGCATAGTGGTTAAGTGTGCGTGCTCCACTGCTGGTGACCCGGATGTGGAGCCCGGGCACGCACCAACGCACCACTTGTCAGGCCATGCTGTGGCGGCATCCCACATGAAGTGGAGGAAGATGGGCACAGATGTTAGCTCAGGGCTGATCTTCCTCACACACACAAAAAAATCAAAATAAATAAATTAATTAAATAACTACTGCAAGGCTCAGTTTCCTCTTTTAGAAAATAGTAATAATAATAATATCTGCCTCCTATCAGTATTTGAGAATTAAACATTATCATGCAAGTTCCTAAACTGCTATATTTCTCAAAATAGTAAAATTTCCAAAAATAAAAGTAGAAAGTGACATAAGATGACAAAATCTTTATTTGGCTAAAATAATGATATTTAAGAAAAAACTTCAACCATCATCATTATGTCATTATAAAGGAATTCACTTTAAAAACATGGATATAATCTCAGAACAAAGGGCAGTTTCTTAAATTTAATAAATCAAGCTTTATGGAAAACTCATCACATTGTCTTAATTTGTTCTTTTCATCTTTTCAATTTCTCTATGGCTAGATGAAAACACTGGCACTGGTCTGCTCATCAGCTCTTGTTTTGTGTGGTTCCCGACATTTGTATGATTACTTTTATTATCACTATTTCCCTTGTTATTATTAGGAATGATAGTATTAATTAAGGATTCTAAGATATCCAAGGTAGATATCTCCATTGGTTTTGTCACACCCTTTTCTAGGTACACTCTGATTCACGGCCTAAACTTTTCTGACACTGACCAAGTGACCACCTTTTCCCCTAATTTGACTCTGACTTAGCAAAATCAGGTGAAAAGTACTATTAGAATCTAAAAATCCTTGCACCACAGAGGCAAATGTAAAATTTCAAGTCTAGCATTTTCTTGCTGTGTCACTATGATCTTTTCTCTATCTTTACCCCAGCCCAGTTCAGCCAGCAAAGCTACAAATTTTCCACATACATAATGATTTTTAACTACTTATATGATATCTTCAGGCTATCCTCTTATAATACCAAAATAATTACTCTTATCAATATAATCAATTCAAGGAAACAATGCAAATAGGTCAGTTGTTTGTCATTATGCACAACCTAAACACCAATAGTTTTTCAACCAGTTTTGCTGGATTCATCAGCACATCACTTTACTTATTCTGCATCTTACTTTTTGTCATATTTGTTCCACACCATATTCTTCTAAGTCCTCGCTGTTAATAGCAATCTATTGTTTAATAGCAATCTATTGTTTAATAGCAATCTATTAAATGATATTTGATGATATGGTCTCTTACTCCTCGGCCTTTTAAATTTTCCACAATGTCAAATAATAGAAATATCCATAATGTGGCAAACACCAAGGCCCTGAAAGAAAAGTGAACCTATTTTCAAGTCCTTCTTAAGCCGCGAGGATTTACTTTGAATCTTTCAATATGTGTGTAACATTATTCCAAATCCTCTTTGGGGTTGCTCCTGAAGGAACCAGGAGTGTATCAGTCAACTAGAAAAGCAATTTGAGAACCTCTAGGGTTGATTTTGAAAATGCAGGATCCACAGAAACAGACTTCAGATGCTATCCCAGCAAATGCTGGCTACCCTGTACTTGTGTGGAAAATGCCTTCTGAGGGTTTGTCTAAGGGCTGTTCTATGGACACCGTCACTCTTTGAAACTAGCACATTCTATGTTGAATCCTTGTATGACCATTTCGCAAGAATTCTGAGTATAGACTTGTATTTCCCAGTAAAAGTATGCAGCAAGCTAAGGCAGCCTGATAAGATAAGGAAAATCTGTCAGTGAAAGGCTTGCTTAGAGAGTCTTTGGGGCACATTCATGCTCTCCAGGGTTTAGTTGTATAATATTAGTAAGCCAATTCTCAAAGTCAAACTGATAATACGCCAACATTTACAAGTAGACACTTGCACGGAAGAAACACACACTCCTGGATCATCATACTGCTTTCTACTCGAGAAGTAAATGAATGTGGGAAAACAGATGTGAGTGGTCATAAACATGATGGTTCCACGTGCTTTTGATCAGGATATTGTCTCTGAAAATCTGATCTCTGTCCTACAAGCTGAGGGAGGAAGGTAGACAAAGCTTCTTGGAGAAGCAACCCAGATAAACCTACTCGGAGCCACTCTTCCAGTAGTTTTAATGGATTGCACACAACCACTCACACTTTCTCACTGGGACCCCTTGGGACCAACATTACGTAGTTTGGAGACAAGTAGACAGGATTAAGGGTGAAGTCTGTGAACCACGGAACACAATTTTCTTTTCCATGAAACTAACTGGCCCTTCTGGGGATCAAACCCATGACCTTGGGCTCGTTAGCACTCTACTCCAACCATGCCCAAAACAAATACAGGTTTGAAGCCAGAGGAGCTTCAAACCACACATAAGAATGTAATCAACAGAGCCGCAGGGAAACACATAAAGTAAACACTTTCTATATAGGCAAAAAGAACAGAAGATTTGGAAGGAGCCTACATTCTCTGAATCCCTTAGTCATTCGAAGACTTACTGGAAATTTCCACTTGGATATCTTCCATCACTTTGACTTCAACCCATTTTCCTCTCTCAGCCCCCACCCCTGAAAGGAATTTACCATTTGGAACTTTCAGTCTATGGCACCATCACTCAGTCAACCAAGTTCAGAAACTTGAACTTGTCCTTAGCAACACATTTGACCATCCAATGCATATTTAGTCCAAAACAAAGTCCATTGAGGCCTTTATTCAAGCATCTCTCATATCTCTCCTCGTGCCTATGCCCAAAAGCATCACCATAGTCCAAACCTCATCATCTTCTGGACTGTTACAATAACTGCCTACCAGCTTTCCCCCCTCCAATCCATTTTATATACCATTGCTAAAATTCTGCTTAGCACACCTTTTCAAAAACTTCAGTGGCTACTCAGTGTCTATTACTCCAATCTACTGTCTTATATGTTCCCAATATCTACTACAACTAAACTACTCATATGCATCTCTACCTCTACATAAGCCCTTCCTTTCCAAATATCCAAAGGCTACCCACCATTTAAGATATAGCTCGGGTTCTGATTCTGTCTTTTGAGGCTACTTCATACCCTATGGATCTTTCTCTCTTTTGAACTCCTGGACCCCACTTTAGCAACCATTCATTAGGAACCGAATTCTCTACTAATCTATCTTTTAGATTTAAAGACTGAATTTCAAAGACTTAGCATAAAAAAAAACAATATAACAATTAATATTTTTATATTGACTACATGTTGGAATGATAATATTTTGGAATTAAGTAAAATATATTATTAAAAATTTAATCCATTTCTTTTTACTTTTTTAACGTGATTACTAAAAAAAATTTTAAATTACACATGGCTTACTTTTGTGGTTCTCATTATATTTCTATTGGACAGTGCTGACCTAGAAGACCTACCAACCATTCAACAGATATTGAGCACTTACTGCATACCTGGTATGATTCTACTTGATGCCTAACTTCTAGTACTGCCAGTACTTGAACTTGGTGAATCTAAACTGAGTGTATCCCTTTTCTTCTCAAGCCTACTCTATATTACCGCTTTCCTACTTCTGTCAATGACTCTGTCCCTACTTTCCAGAGTTAGGAAGTCAGACATCTTTATCTTTTTTCATGGTTCATCTTTTGCCAAGTGTTGTGCAGTTTCCTCTGTAGCACCGCCTCTATTTTTTCCCTCCCTTCTATTCTCATACTACTGTCATTGACATCTCTCAAAGGACAATTTAGAAAGATCTCTACCTCCATCTCTCCCCATTCCAGTCTAACATATATGCTGCTGCTATATCAGTCTTCCAAATTCACCACACTGATACCAGAATCAAAGAATGATACAATCGAAGGGACATTGGGTATACTTGTAGGATTCTTTCAACATCATGAGATGAATAGATAAAATTTAAAGAGGAAGTACTGTCTGTTTGCCACTGACTATTAAGCACCTCACATGTATAATCACATTTAATCATCCCAACAATCTTAAGAGGGAGATATTGTTAGTATGCTCATTTTGCCTATGGTGAGCCCAAGGTCCAGGGAGATTAAGTAACATGCCCCAAGGCACAACACTAGCTGTGAACCCAGGTCTATCTGACCCCAGAAGCCTTGCTCTTAATTCCTATCCTATATTATCAAAGTGAATGGAGACAGTCTTCATAATCCTATCCCCCAAAACTTGCTAATCTCTCATAGATCAGTAAATGGCATCACTATTCACCCAGTGGCTCAGATAAAATCCTGAGTCATTCTTGATGTCTCTCTTTCTCTCACACTCCAAACTGAATCCATCAGCTCTCTTTTACAAATATATCCCAAGTCCAACTTCCCACTCTCTTCATACACACATCCTCATCATAAACCCTGTCATTGCTCACTTAAAATTCTGACTTAGTTCCTTACTACTATAGTGGGTTGAACTGTGTCTCTCAAAAAGATGTGTTCAATTCCCAACCCCCTAGTACCTATGAATGTAACCTTATTTGGAAATAGAGTCTTTGCAGATGTGATTAGTTAACAATCCACAATGATATCATTCTGGATCTAGGGTGGGCCCTAAATTCAATGACTGGTGTCTTTATAAGAGAAAGGAGAGGGAGATTTGGACACAGAGACACAGACACAGATGAGAGAAGGCCCTGAGAAGATGGAGGCAGAGATTGGAGTTTTGCTGCCACAAACCAGGGAATGCCAGGAGACACTAGAGCTGGATGAATCAAGGAAAGATTCTTCCCTAGAGTCATCAGAGGGAGCAAGGCCCTGCCAGAACCTTGATTTTGGACTTCTGGCCTCCAGAACTCTGAGAGAATAAAATTTCTGTTGTTTAAAGCTACCTAATCTGTGGTAATTTTCTATGGCAGCCCTAATATACTAATAAATTGCCCTTTCGTCTTCCATAGTCTATTCTTAATATAGCAACCAGAGTTGTTCATTTGACTGAAAATCAGATCAAGGCACTCTGTGCTCACAATCTTCCCTCCCGTGGTTTCTCGTCACACTCCAAATAATATCTGAAGTCCTGCCCAGGGCCTTCCATGCTGGATGTGAACTTGTCTCTAGCTACTGTCAGACCTACCCCTCTTAAGTCTACTCACTTTGCTGCAATCTCTCTGGCCTCTCACTGTTCCTTAAAGGCAAAAGTACACTCCCACCTCATAACCTATGCACTTGCTATTTTCTGCCCGGGAGGCTTTTCCCCCAGCCATTCCCGTGGATCTTCTTCACTTCATACAGGTTTCTGCTGAAAAGGAAGAGAGGTCACTCCGGCCGCCCTACCTAAAATAGAATATCTTGTCCTGGCCTTTCAATGCCCTCGCTTTGCCCTATAGCACTTCCCACTGGCTCTGTATTATACATGTACTTATGTACTGGTTTCCTTACTGTCAGTCGACCTCACTGATGCGTCCTCAGCACCTACAACAGTCTATGATACATAATAGGCCGTCAATAAAGATTCACAGAATGCATGAATAAATGAATGAACACTTGAGTTGGAGCCTGAGGAAAATTTGGTAGGATAGTGTGATGGGTCAAAGATTATAAAACAAGATAATAAAAATATAAACAATAGCATCAGCAACCATTTCTTGAGGGATTTCTATGTACCAGGCATCGCATGAAGGGCTTTAAACATTTTATCTCAATTACTCTTCAAAAAGACTCTATTAGGTAGTCATAATTAACTATTGAGTAAACCGAGCTTAGAAAGGTAAAGTAGCTTTAATATACATAATAGAAAAAAGTATCCAGAATCCATACATAATTCATATAAATCAATATAAAAATACAAATAACTCAGTAGAAAAATGGGCAAAGATATGAAGACAGAAATTGTGGAAGTAAACATACAAATGGCTGATAGTAATATGGTAAAAAGGGCTCACTCCCATTTGTAATCAGAAAAATTAAAAGTTAAGCCACAACGAAATAGAATTTTTTTACTCAGAATATTGGCAGAATTTTAAAGTTTGGTAATATCAAGTATTGGCTAGAGTGTGGAAAAACAGATATTCTCATATCTTGTTTGGGGATGAATACTCTGGTTCATTGGAGGGCAAGTGGGCAGAAATTATTAAAATTTAAAATGCCCACATCCTATGATCCATCAGTTCTACTTCTACCCCAGAGAAGCTCTCACAGGTGTGTACACGGAGGAAAGAACAAGGATATTCATTGCAGTATTGTTTGTTAGACCAAAATCCTGTAAATAACATCAATGTCCAGAGTAGGGGGAATGGTTAAATAACTGTGAATGCATTCACGGTAATGAACACTATGAAGCAGCTAAAAAGAATGAGGTAGAACTCTATGAACCGCATGATTAGATTCCCAAGGCATATTGTTAAATGAAAAAAGCAATATTTAGAATGATATCTATAGTAACATATGATGCATGCAATAGCAAACCAAAACAATCCTATCTAAGGAATTGATAGATAGATAGATAGATAGATAGATAGATAGATAGATAGATAGATAATCTTAGTCTGTTAAGCTGCTATAACAAAATACCACAGACCAGGTGGCTTATAAACAACTGAAATTTATTTCTCACAGTCCTGGAGGCTAGAAGTTTGAGATCAGTGTGCCAGCATGGTCAGGTGAGGGGTCTCTTCCAGGTTGCAGACTTGTTGTTGTATTCTCACATGGCAGAAGGGAGTAGGGAGCTCTGTGGAGTCTCTTTTTATAAGAGCACAAATCCCATCCATAAGGATTACTTCTTCATGACCTAAGCACCTCCCAAAGGCCCCACCTTTTAACACCATCTCATTGGGCATTAGGATTTCAACATATGAATTTTGGGCAGACACAAACATTCAGGCCACAGCAATAGATATAGATAGATGATAGATAGATAGATAGATAGATAGATAGATAGATAGATAGATAGATAGATGATAGAAGAAAGGGAAGGAGGGAGGAGAGAGGGAGGGAGAAAGGGAGGAAGAAAAGAAGATAATTTAGAGCAAGGGAATGGATGAGAACACTTAAGGAGAGAGTGTAGAGAGAGAAGAGTGGAGGGCCCAGGACTAAACTCGGAGGAACTCCATTACTCAGAGTTTGGGGAAAGGAAGGGGGTTCTGAGAAGTTGTAGTCATAAAGGTAAGAAGAGAACCAGAACATTCCAATGCCACTGAGTCAGGACGACAAAGTGTTACAAGGAGATGGTCAATATTCTACTACATTGAAAGGTGATAAAATGTTTAGTAAGTTACTTTTGCAACACAGCAGACATTGGTGGCTCTTCTTGAATGGTTTTGGTGCATTAGAGAGAGCAAACACCACACTGAACCTGAAGTGAATAATGAATAAGAGGTGAGGAAATGAAGAAAAAGATGTAAAAAACTTTGGACCAAAAAGTGGTCAGAGACACAGGGGGATGTGAGCCCAAGAGTTATTTTTAATGGAAGATACTGGGTATGTATGCTAATAGAAATGATCCAGTAAAAAGGTAAAGACTAAAGATGAAAAAGGGAGAAAGGGGGAAACTTGAAGAACAAAGTCCTTGAGAAAATGAGAAGGGATAAGATCCAGACCCTTGCAGAAAAACTGGTCTTTGATAGGAGAAAGAGTACTTTCTTAATGATAGCAGGAGGGAAGAAGAAAAAGAGAGGTGCAGCTGCAGGTAGGTTTATAAACTTGATAACAAAAAAATGAGGGTGTGCATATCTGATGATGTCTACATTCTCCATGAAGTAGGATTCAAGGCCATCATTAAAAATGAGGGCAATGTGGGGGATAGGGGAGGTGGAAGTTCGAGGTAGGAGTAAAAGGTATAAAATATATTCATTGTCATAGGTAGAAGCACAATCTTAGTAGAGAAATGTATTAACAGAGAATGTCTATTTGAGGTTGAGGATTAGAAATATATAGTGATGCCAACATGACCATTTGTCTCTGTGGCTGTAGGTTGAATGTACTAGAGAGAAAGGTCTTTGCTAAAAACAGCATTTTTACTTTTAACCTTCAGTAAACTCTTTACAGTCAATGAAAAGGTGTGCATTCTATCTGGCATTTACTTTTTAAGATCAAAAAATTATTTGAGGAATATTATTTGATGCTGCTTCATTAAAACTGTTCTGGAAGCTTCCCCATCAATTAAAGCTTCATCACTTAAATGAGCAGTATTCTTTTTGTTTTTATAATTGAACTGAGAAACAATATGTATAAATGAATTATCTTTGCCTCTTCTCTCTCTTTCATTCCTGTAGCCACTATAGCCATCAAGCCCTCCCTTTCTGCCTTCTAGATCCTTCTTCAATGTGTCATTTTGTTCTATAACCACCTCTATCACTCTAGTCCTGCACATCAGTGGGGCCAAAGCTAGCTGCACATAAGAATCCTAAGAGTTCTACCCAAACTGGTTGAGAACTTCTGGAAATTGGGACCCTAAATTCTCCATTTTTAACAAGTTCCTCAAGTGATACTTTTTCAGTCAACATCAGTCCACATTTGGAACACACTCTACCATGTGCAAGGTGTATTTTGGTCTTTCCTGACCTTGGAAAGAAGCAGCCCTCCACCCCCACCCCCACCCCACTCAACAGAGAAACAAATCTGAGGAAGTGAAGTAAGATTTCCATTTCTGAACCAATACATTATCCTCAGAGATGATTGCTTGAGTCTAAAGTACAAAAAGCCATTTTGTGTGTAAGAATTAATGTGTGTGGAATGAATAGATTAACAGTTGGGCCCAAGGAGGAGGTGAGGAGACACTGCATTCAGTAGTAGTCTATAAAACTGGACAAGAACTTTGCACATCCTGTGTTGACAAGCCGCCAGAGAGAAGGAATGCGCAAGGCTAAGGAAAAGTTGTGTAAGAGGAAAACTTAAAGAGGAGTATGGAAGCTTATAAGGAGCTACATATGAAATAAAATGTCATTTATTCTTTTCTAATCACAACTCAGTTTAATGAGGAGATTTGGCAGGGAGGGGGACCTAGTTGAAATAAAGATGCTCTATTCACCAAAGAAGCCAGTGAGGATTACGTAGCCAAATAAACTGTATCGGCCTTCCCTAATTTACCAGCTGTTTCCTTTCTGTTGAATGGAAATAGAAAAATTAAACCTTCTAAACTCAGTATGAAAATAATTCCTTCAGACTCTAGAGAGCATGATCAGGTTCTTACAAGAGAAACTATTTAGCGGTGACTTAATAATGTATCTCCAGAATACAAATTCAAAGGACCAGACATGGAATGTTCATCAGCCTTTCTAATGACATTCACAGAGTTATTTTTATGCTTAATCAAATGAGTCTCAGACAGCTTTTGAATATGGAAAGGATGATACACAAATGTTTGTGCCAATTTCTGGTTATGCACTTTGCTTAAAAATTGACTTGGACCAGCTAAAATTTTGGCTGAAGGGTTTTCTTGGTGAGAAGAGTAAAATATGTGGACATTTCATCCACGTTGGGGAAGGTGTCACTTCACTTTGGGTCTCAGGGTTGTAAAATGTCAGCTAGGTGACAAAGTGAGAAATTCTCTTTACACTATTTAACGAGATTTTAGAGATTACATGTTGAAGTAGGCAATTTCCATTACCATTTCCTGGATGGGGAATACATTGAAATCTTCTATTAAAAGGATAATAAATGACTCAAAATATAAAAATGAAAGCATGTTCCCTTCATTTGCTTTTGCCTTAGAAATACAAATTTGTAACATAATTTAGAACTAAAAAAGACATAAGAAAACATGTAACTCAAAATATTTATTTCACAAATGAAGAGAAGCTGTCAGGTTTATTTCAAAATTAGAGCACCTAAGAGTTGATTGGATTTATGACAGCACTGCCAATTTAGTACGACTCAGAACCCTGCTTTGATCTTCCATATACGCACTAGAAATAAGACGAGGGCTCCCCACATAATATCCCTTGAATGGACCATGGTCGTTTTCCTCAAAGTCCTTGTCTTTGTATCCTTCCCACAATGTACTGGTTTCTAGGAAATACCTGGTGGAACAAAGCAAAAAGGGAAGGGAGACCCCAGCAAAATCTTATAAAAACTACTAATTCATGTGAAGAGAAAAAAAAATCATTTTTTCCTTGGCTAAAATAATTTGGTTTGGCTTTCCACATGACCCAAATTCACCAGATAATTACCAGTTCTCTGTTTCTCTTCGTGCCATTTTGGTCTGGCCTTTGAATTCTGAGTGTACCCACAGTCCAAGGGATTAACTGAAAATTTCCCCTGACATTATTAAACCCATAGACCATGCATTTTATGGCCTGCTGCAAGACCCCAGATTGCCAGAACTAGGAAATATGCTCAGAAGATTGGCACAGGTCTCCAGATCAGATAAAGGGAAAGACATTATTGGAAGAGACTAGTTGGGGTTGCAAACCACATGAGGGCAGGGATATGTCTGTCTTATATGTCACTTTATCCTCAGCACTTTGCACAGTGCCTGGCAGGCACATAGAAGGAGCTCAATAAATATTTCTTGAAAGCATGTACAAATCAATGAATAGAAAATCAAATGAACAACCCCAGAAATTTGAGATAGCAAAAACGTAACTTCTCTTGGTCAGTGTAAAAAAACTGTCAGAGTTTGTCAGCTCCGTACCACACACACGAGCGCGCACACACACACACTAATTTGCCCTGGTGTCGCTGAACACGAACAGTAAGAACAACTGTAACTACCCAGTTACAGTTAGTTGAGCTCTACTAGGTACCAGGCATTGTTCTAAGTCCTTCATGTGTATTAATTCATTTAATCACTGCAAACCTATGTGGCAGATATTGTGATATATTATCTGACAGACAAGGAAGCCAAGAGTTTCATAAACTTCCTCAAAACTTCCCAGCTAATAAGGGCAGAGAACCAGAGTGTAAGGCAGTCAGCCTGGCTCCAGAGACCACATTCTTAATCACTATGCTCTATTAACTCCTAAAATTGAAATTAAACCTAAGTAATGAAGATGGTTGGTGTGGTCAGTATGAGTGCTGGGGGCTTCTCCTCCACATCTCCATCTACATTCTGGGGACTGCGCCTGTATTTCATGGCATTCATTAGTGTCCTTGGCCGTTAAAAAGAGAAATATCCAAACAGGTAGCTTCTATGAAGCTCAATAAAATCTTGGGACATTTTGGGGTATTACTTCTGCTGACAATCCATGGGTGACATGCAGGCAGCTGTTTACAGAAGGTCCTCAACAGAAAAGGCTGAGAGAAACAGCTAACACGTCCCTCCTCTGAATGGCAATGCATAGTCTGTAGGGTACACGGTCCCTCTCTGCTCGCCAGTTCCCCTCCCTGTGGTCCCCTCAGGTCTGGCCTCCTCATCCCAACCCTCATCCCACTATTTCTCCTCTCCTTCTTCTAATCAGGCGAGCACCACCTGCTCGCCCAGAGAGGGGGTGCGGTAACCTCGTTCTTTCCCTATTCTCCTTTTCACCTAATTCTATGTCACAGATTCCACAGCATGCTTCCTTAAGGGCCTTCCGTTTGGATTCTCAAGGGCTCTTTTCTCTCTCAACAAAACCCAGCCCTTACAAATCAAAAAGCTTTGGCATTTGAATCCATGCTTCAGTTGTGGGCTGCAAGAAGCTATTTTATTAGTTTCTTCCTTTTTGCGTTCTTGATCTAACAATCCTAACACTCCTCAAAGCAACATAGATGCCTCTGGCTGAACAGGGAAGAAATGCTGAAAGATAAAGAGAGATTAATATTCCAAAAACAAAAACCTAAACCTCCCTTTCATGCCAGTCCACGACAGCCCACTCAGTTGCAGAAATCAGCAAACCTTAATAATACACCTCATTAAAGTGTTTTGTTGCATTTTGTTTTGTTTTGTTTTGTTTTGCCTCCTCCCCAAACCTGTGGAAGCGATTCTTGGACATGGCCCCCTTTGCTCCAGAGTGGAAAAGAGCTCTGGGCCTTAGCTTTGGTTCTAAGTCTGCCATTAACTTACTGCAAAACTTGGGTTGGTTGCTTCCCTGAACTGGGTGATCTATCCCAGTTGCACAATCTATGGAACAATCATTTCACTCACTGTTTATGAGGCAATTATTGTGGGCTAGACCTCCCCGGGAAGGTGTACATGCATTGCCTCTCTTGACCTCACAAGAATCCTGACAGCAAGGAAGATATTTTTATCCCCATTTTACAGATAAGGCAGCTGAGGCTTGTCATCCAGGTGTAGCAATAAATCCAGCGTTCAAACCTAGGTTTTTTGGATTCTGAAACCCTTGTCACTCTACACCTATAGTGTTGAGATGAGTTGTGTGTGTGTGTGTGTGTATTACTACAGAGCTGCTATCATAGGGGAAACATTAGTGGGTAAATACCAAGTCTGAAACATGTCCATGCACAATACTGGAAAAGAAATATCCAATAGTTAGTCACCCCAGTCAAGGGGCAGAGCCATGGGGTATCCTGGTCCAAGAAGATACGGGCAGCAAATGTGAGTGAACAAGCAAATTCCCTTTGGTTGACCAATCTGGGTTGATTACGTTGTTGCAACAATTTCTCACCCTACTAAGGCGAGACCAGAGTTGCAAAATCTTTAAAAAGGGCAAGGCAGAGACCACAAGCATTCTGGCAAAATTCTGATTTGCAGTGGCCTCTCCTGCTGACTTATTTCTGCTGAAATGATAAGGATCCCAGGCAGGCTGTCTGGACAGGAAACTCCAGTGCCTAGGGAGGGAGCCTAGTTGGGAAATGGACGATGAACCATATGCAGACTCTTGTAGCCCTGATACAGCAAAACACTCTCTGCTCTGGATGGCAAAGTTGTTTTCCCACTGTGCGCAGGGGAGAGACATGACGCATTCTGTGACAGTAACTGCGAACAGGTGGGGGGAAAACAAGGGTCACTTCCAAGAGGTCTGTTAAAACTTTCCCTTTTCAAAGTCTGAGGAAATAATAATGTGGCTGCCCAAGTGAAAATCTATCTGTTGCTATGCGTTCAGTGTACACCTTGCTTATCCACTAAAAACTCTCAATTAAAATCACAGCTGTTATTTGTGTGTTGGATTCAGACACTCTCCCACGGCCATGGCAAGGGAACAGAGGAAAATACCCGTGTTGGTTGTTACACCTGCAACTGGGATGAATGGTGGTTGATGTCAGCTGCATTCATATAGTATCTGGAATAATAATAATGCCTTTGATTTGCAGAGACCTTTACAGTTTTTGAAGCCCTTTTATGTGCATTTCATGCATTCGTTAAAATTAAACATGGTGCCTCCCTTACAGAAAACAATACAAAAGGATACTTTTTTAAAAATCAGCTTCTGCAGCATGTAGATGACCAAACATTTCTGAGTGTTTAAATATATTCATTACATGGTCATAGCACCCCAAGATTTCCCACTCAACAAATTTCTTCTCCATTATAACAACAGTAACAAACACACACACACACAAAGCATATTTTCTGTTTTTAGTTGGATTGTCTATCTTTTTTGTTATTGCTTTATAGGAGTCCCTGATACATTTCTTTCTTTTTTTTTTTTTTTTAACTTGGAGAAGGGGTGGGGTGACAGATAGTCTCAACTAGGGAGTGCAGCACAGGAATAATGAAAGCTTGGACAGTTCATAGCTTGTTTTAGCTCTGTTGTTAGTGCCATAGAGTGGATTCCAACTCCTAATGACCCTGTGGACAGCAGAGCAGAACCCTGCCCTGTCTTTTTGTACCATCCTCTCACCTTCTGGGGCTACATCAGACAATGCTCTGCTGCTATTCATAGGGTCTTCATGGCCAATTTTTCAGAAGTGGGTGGCCAGGTGTTTCATCCTAGTCTTAGTCTGGAAGCTCCAATGAAACCTTTCCACCATGGGTGACCTTGCTGGTATTTGAAATGCTGGTGTCATTGCTTTCAGCATCACAGCAACATGCAGCCGCCGCCACACCATGACAACTGACAGATGGGTGCTGCGGTTCCCTGACCGGGAAATGAACCTGGGCCGCGACGGTGAGAGAGCTGAATCTTAACCACTAGACGGTGAGGGCTGGCTTATACTTTGTGTGTGTGTGTGTGTGTGTGTGTGTGTGTGTGTGTGTGTGAGAGAGGAAGATCAGCCCTGTGCTAACATCTGCCAATCCTCCTCTTTTTGCTGAGGAAGACTGCCCCTGGGCTAACATCCATGCCCATCTTCCTCTGCTTTATATGGGACGCCACCACAGCACGGCTTGACAAGCGGTGTGTCGGTGTGCGCCCGGGATCCGAACCAGCGAACCCTGGGCCACAGCACTGGAGCACGCGCACTTAACCGCTTGCGCCACCAGGCAGGCTCCCCATACTTGTTTTTTTAATTGAGGTCACGTTGGTTTATAACTTTCTGTAAATTTCAGGTGTACATCATTATATTTTGGCTTCTGTATCCATTTTTGATATGAGTTCTTTGTTGGATATATGATTGTGACTATCTTCTAATTGCTTATTGAGTCTGTGATTCATATACTATTTTTTGAACTTTAGAGTTAGAAAAATTGCTAGTGATTCTTTAGCCCAATCTCTTCATTCACAAATGGAGAAAATAGGCCCAGAGAGAAATTCACATAACTACTTCGCGGTAAAATTAAGATTAGAACCCAAGTCTTCTGACTTTTTCTCCTGGGACATAGCTAATATTCTGCACTGGTGAATTCTTAAGTTGTGGTAGTCAGACAATGCGATATAGCCATACAATTCACATATAGCAAGTAAAAATAAAAACAACCTACTGACATATGAAACATCACGGATAAATCTCAAACATAATGTTGAATGAAAAAGTCAGACATAATAGGTTATGTACTGTGCGATTCCATTCATATAAAGTTCAAAACTAGGCAGAACCAACCTATGGTGGTAGAAATTAGATACTATTTCTTGGGAGAGGATAGTGACTAGAAGATGGTGTGAGGGAGCTTTCTCCTGGTGTTGAAATGTTCTATATCTTGATATGGGAGATATTTGCCTGAATGGATACATATGTAAAAATTCATCAAGCTATACATTTAAGATTTGTGCCTTTTTCTGAATGTTATACATCAGTAGAAAATAAAGACAACTAAAACAGAGACTTAAGTATTTCTTATTAACCTGATGGATATTGAGCAAAAGAGAATAATTCTGGCCCTCAAATGATTTTTAATCTGAATTATTCTTTGGCTGACTTTCACTATTACACAAACCACAAAGTTGCCAAATCTCTACTTCTTTGAATAGTCTGGCTCTTCCTTGAACAAGCTGTGGGTTGGGCTGATTGACCTTCAAAGTCATCCTAGGTCCAAATTTCTGGGATTTTTTGAAAAAGAGATGCCAAAATATATGTAATCTCTGAGTGGGAAGGAACATCAGAGGTTGTCTGGTTCTTGTCTGTTATTTTGCAGGAAAAAAGAGTGAGCTTGGAGAATGGAAATGACTAGCCCAAGGTTGCCCCAATAGTAATTCTGTGTAGCTCTGCAGACGTCATCTCAACTCACTTCAACGAATAACCCTTGAGTGCCTGCTATGTGCCAGGCACTGAGTCAGACACTACGTTGAGTTCCCAGGTTTCATAAACCACGGCCAAAGAAACCATCGTGTTGCTTTGTGAGAGAAGTGATGAGCTCATTTCCCACATCCTAGTGTGAGAGCACCAGCACACAAGGTCAGAAGACTTAAAAAGAAAGCAAGACAAAGTCAAAGCCCCAAAGTAATGTAAACACAGAATGTCCATTCCTGCACTCAACCACAGAACCATCAAAGTCTCTCCCTGCCTCAGGGTAGTGGTTCTGAGACTCTAAATCATGAGAATGGCAAGCTATAATTCTAGAATCTACCATATGAAAATTCTGATCATATGGCCTAAAATTACGTGAACCTGAAATTCCTTATTTTGTAAATTTGTACTTCCTTTCTGGTGAAGCTTGTATTTTTAAGCAAAGTACTTTTCTTCTTCAGTTGACTTAGCAAACGTGAGGAACAAATTGCTATAGACTTCTTACAAAGTGTTTGTAGGAACCAAGCATGATGAATGTAAAATTTACGCACACAAAATGTAAGAATTCACAAGCTTAGGACAGTAGACACAGGTTCAGAAAGACAGAAGACATGGGTCTGTCTTAATTTGACCACTAACTCTGTGACCCTTTCCTCTCTGGGCAGTCACTTCTCCTCTCTGAGCCTCTATTTCTTCATTTTCAAATTGAAGCGGTTGAACCAAAGAATCACCCACATTTTCTCAGCTCTAAGATTCAACAAAGGCTGTGACTCATGGGCTCATTAAAGAACTTCTGAGTCTGGTGGGGTTTGCTGGTTGTTCCTGGGAGCATTATGGGTAGTGAGGATGCAGAGGGTTAAAGAAGAGGAAAAAGGATGGAGAAAGGGAAAGGGGAGAAAATTGAGGAGACTATAAGAGGGAGAAACTTCACTGAGGTCTGTATGCCTAGGTGCTAGGTAGGGCCTCCTGCACTGGACTTCTGACTTTTCCTTTCCTTTCATGCCTGTACCCACAAAATATCTGGTTCTATCTTGACCAAGTTGGCCCAATAAGGTCCCAGGACCTCAGCCTGGGGGCGGTGAGGGAGGAGGTGGCTCATTGTTTTCCTGTACTTTCCCTTCACCTTCCACCTCTCCCTCTTCTATGCCGTTCTGGTCCATCCCAAACTTCTCCTCTATGCTCCAAAGGCACTGTAATCCACACAACACATTTCCTCCTATTCATGAACCTCAGGGACTTGGCTGAAGTTTATACTGCTAACCCCTGAGCCTAACGGAGACTATGTCAATGTGTAACCCCCACCATCAATCTCCCTGCCATCTTGCCTCCTTGAAGTTTAGCATGGCTTAGAATTCACCTGGGGTACAGATGGGGATTTTTCAACAGTGGGCATAGGACAAGTACCCAAAGCATCTCTGAAGAAAGTAACAGGAATACTCAGTGCCCAGTTACCAGGAAAGAACAGTAATCCTGAGGGCACAGCTGAGCCACTTCATCCAGACAAGCTCCCAGGAAAGCATCCACTCCCCCAACACAAGGGGTGTACAAACCAGATTAGGTCTTGTTTCCTAACACCACCATTTAATGAGACCTAAACAGAAATGTGAGCTTGTAGGAGCCACCTCCTCCATTCTCTCTCCATCACCTATAAAATCAAAGCCAAACTCCCCAGCCTGGTACGGAAAACCCTTCATGAACTTCTTCCAGCTCCATCCTAATTTGTAGCAGCTCTCCATGTGTCTGCTTCACCTTCTTGAATCTGATGCTCCGGTTCTGTGGTTCTCAAGTTCGGTGCAGTGGTTCTTCACATTAGAATCACCGGGGGAGCTTTAAAAATCCAGATGCCCAGACCACAACCCAGACCCATCAAACGAGAATCTCTGAGAGTGAGACTTAGGCATCAATATTTTGTAAAGCCCCCTGTGATTATAGTGTACCAAGGTAGAGAACCACTACTCTAATTGGTTTAAGAATCACCTAGGAGACTGTTAAGAATAAAGATTGCTTAGGTCCCACCCCTGAGATTCTAAATCAGTAAGTATGAGGTGGGGGCCTTGAGATGTGTATTTTCAATAATCTCCCCAGGGAATTATGGTGCAGGTGGCCTGAGGACCACAGTTGGAAAAAACACTGCTCTTAGTTCACCAGATTGCTCAGTCCAAGTTGCCGGAGTGCAGCGAGCACTCTCACTCTCCTTGGCTTTGATTTGGCTTTGCTCTCTGCCTGGAATACCCTCCCCTCCCCCTGACCTCTGAGAGAACTTTCAGTCACCTTCCAAACATAAACTTTTCTCTGTGACTTTTCCTGACCCTTCCCAAGAGGATTAATCACTCCCCCATCTGAGTTTCCATAGCACTTTGTACATGCTCTACTATACCATTTATCACTCGGTATTATGGCTATTACTTTATGTGTCTGTCACACCCTTTAAACTATGAGTATTTTCCTGTTTTCATCTTGCCAGCACCTAGCACAGTGCCTGGGACATAAGTCAGTAAATGTGTATTGAATTAAACGAAGTTGTTTGTGGAGTTGGTTATCACATTCGATATCCATCCATCTGTGTGTGGCAAGACTACAGACACTGGGGTAGGGCACAGGAAAGATCCTAGTGCCAGAGAGGAAGGTTAGCCATAACAAAGTGAAGTAGGAGAACTGTCAGCCCCAGGACTAGGGCTGGGGCATGACTCCTCCAACACAGAGGGCATACAAAACAGTTCAGGTTTGTTTCCTGACACCAGCAGGGACAAGGAAAATACATAGGATGGTAATTGAAAGCTAGAAATAGATATGAAGCAGAAGTCCAGGCTCATGGATATGGTTGGTGATCATAAGAATAACTGGTGCATTTATTATTTAAATTAAAATAACAGGGACTCAGGGCTGGCCCGGTGGCATAGCAGTTAAGTTTGCAACCTCTGCTTCGGTGGCCCAGGGTTTGTAGTTTTGGGTCCTGGGCACAGACTGATGCACCACTTATCAAGCTGCACTGTGGCGGCATCCCATATAAAGTAGAGGAAGATGGGCACGGATGTTAGCCCAGGGCCAGTCTTCCTCAGCAAAAAGGGGAGGATTGGCAATGGATGTTAGCTCAGGGCTGATCTTCCTCACAAATAAATAAATAAAAAATAAGAGGGACTCCCAAACCAAAGCCTAGACTTACAATCAAAATCTTCAAAAGACATGCTGAGAATCTGAAAGTTTAACTAGAGCCCCAGGTGATCCTTATGATCAGCCAGGTTTATGAAATACCTGGCTAAGCAGCTTCAGGAAGTGCTGAGAATGCGTAGAAAAAATTGTCTATGCAAAGGAAAGCCAGCATCCCCAGGCGCCTAATGACCTTCCCTGGTGGCACTAAGTCCATATCTGATAGGGAGTGAGGGAAGTTTGAAGTCTGGGGAACAGTGACCAAGGGTCATCTCTGGGTCCCAGGAGGCCAGGTCTGACTTTTAGAGAACCCGAATAGTGAGCTGCACCAGCTGAGAGGCAGCTCTTTCTATCTATCCTACCTCCATGAAACCTGAAGCTGGGCAAGGCTGAGTATAAGGTGACCAACATTGTGGAGAGAGGAACCAGACGCTGAGAAAGGCTGTAGAAATGAAGCTAGCACTGACAGAGTGGGTGGAAAAATAAATCAGAACACAAGCAAAGGTCAGCCCTGTCTCTCCCAAACTACAACAGTGTTTCATGTTTCAAATTCTGGGAAAGGAGGGGAATGTGGGGGTGTCATCATCGGAGTTAGCCAACTGCAAAGTTTCAGGACACAGTCTCCCAGACTACCCTCACTTCTGACACTAACTGCAAGTTCGGGGGATTCTGAAACCAACATAGGTTTGATCATTCATTAGAAAGATTTATAGAACTCATTGAAATCTGTTATATACACGGTCATGATTTATTATAGGGAAGGGATTAGAACCAACAAAAGGAAAACTCTCATAGGACAGAGTTCAGGATGGATCTAAATGCAAAGCTTCTGTTGCCCTCAGGATGCATTACCATCCCAGCATCACTGTGTGACAATATGAACAGAGCATTGCCAACTTGAGAAACTCAGATTCAGTGTCCAGAGTTTTTACTGGGGCTTCATTATATAGGTATGATTGATTGATTGATTGATTGTCCACATTATTGAACTCAGTCTCCAGTGGCACTTCCCCTTCCCCAGACGTTGGGCTGGGAGAGGCCTGAGGGTGATAGGATGCCTGGTCTTTGCTATACTTGAAGTGGAGTTAATGCTTGCAGAATCAAAACTGGATTTTCCGTGGAGCTGTAGGACCCTCACCCACATTGCATAGTCATAGGATCAATCCAAGAACAGATTAGAACTAGTACAGATTTACTGAACGTTTGGAATATAGGTAAAGATATTCAAATACATAGGCATCATGCCTCGCCTAAATTTCAGTAAAACCCTCCAATAGGAATCAATCAAAAAATCTATCAATCAATTGCTTTCTGTTGAAAAGAGTACTTACTATGTGCCCAGTACTATCTGAAATGTTAACCCACCATTTGGGGGAATATTTTAGAAGACCGATACAATCAAGGTTCCCAGAAGTTACAAGCTAGTTGAGGAAGATAATCCAGACAAATGAAATAGGCAGAGGTTTTCAAATAGAATGCAGGGGAGCACGTCAAATTCTCCAATACTGATGATCATTGACAGGAGAAGTATGTTGGTGATGGGAATGTTTGAAGTGATAACCCTGTGGAGGCAGAAAAGAATTTTAAACCCTGCTAGAATAGAATGTCTAACAGTCTATAATTAAAGGCTTAACTGTGAGGTAGAAACTATATATGTTAAATGAGCTCAAAGGGAAAACCAGTGAGGCCGGGACGAGCAGTAGGCGGTTCTGGACAAATCTTGAAGTAGCAGGATGGTTTGGACAGAACAAGTGGAAAAAGAAGGCCAATGCAACTGCCTAACAGACAGTAAAGAGTTAACCCGATACTGTATCTGTTTCACTAGATCCCGCCATCTGAGTAGCGGTATATATATTCTGATGGTGAAAGTACCAAGCAAAAGCTTCAGAAGAGCTTCAAAAACTGATACACAGAAGCAAATGGCACATTACTCAGGATGTCAGGTGATCACAAAGATATAAGGTCCTTTCCCGCCATCTTTATGGAGCAGCTACTAGATAATCAAGATATACCACTTGGAGAAGAAAATATTAAAAAAAAAAACAAAAACAGAAGTCAGTAGTTTGCTGAAAAAGGAAATGAGGATACTCAGACGGGAGGTTTGGAAGTAGTTACTGAAGAACAGGGATCAACATAAAGCATTCTCAGAGCAGAATAAGCCACTGGTACAGCTCTGAACTGCTAAAAAACTTGGAAGATAGCAAAGGTCCCTGAGAAATTTCAAAAACTCTTTAAAACATCTTCTATTTTATGCCTTATTAAGCCATCTGAACTTTGAGAGGTCCAAACATCTCATCTCATTTCCAAGGCTTTCCATGATGTGTTAATAAATATTATCTCTGTCATTAATTCATTAATTGAATTACTTATTCAACAAATATTCAAGCACCTCCACTATTCTAGGTTCTATGGATACAGTAGTAAACAAACAAAAAGTCTCTGTCCTCATGGAGATTATATTCCATTGGAGAAGGACAGACAATAAACACATATATGTCTAAAATCTAATACGCAATATAGTTATTAGTTCTATGATGGAAACTAAAGCATGGTTAAGGTGGGGGAGAGAGAGAATGGGGTAGTACTGTTTATATAGGGTGGGCAAGGAAAGTTTCACTGATAAGGGGTGTTTGAGTGGAGATCCAAAGGAAGTGAGGGTTGAAACCACATGGATATCTAGGGGGAAAGCATTCGAGGTTGGGGGACCAGCTAGCATAAATCCTTGAGGCTAGAAGGAACTTCACCCGTAGGCTTAAACATGGCGGGCAATGGGGTGAGTGGAATGAAATGAGGTGAGAAAGGTAGGCAGTGGCCAACTCACACAGGTTTTTGTAAACCAGAATAAACTTTGGATTTTATTCTGGTTGCAGAAGAAAATCTTTGGAGGGTTTCCTTTATGTTCTTGTAAATACAGATATTCCCTACTCTTTTCATGTCTACTCTCAAACCATGACTTCCCTGGTAAGGAGACCATAGCGAATATTTGTTATTTCCATCATCCAGTACTCATTCTATGTTCCCTTTACTTTCTCTTCAAATGGCCAGTATTCCTACCGTGGAGTGACCCAAAACTTTATTCCTGAGGATTCTCGGCTTTCACTGCTTCTTGCTTGCAGAGAATTGCTATAGCCTTCCCTTAACTTATGACTGAACAGGGAAGTGCTAGGAGGTTCCTCTGGATTTCATTCATATTCCTCTCTGACCCCACTGTATATTAGAATGTGTATCTGAAATCTTTGATAACCAGGATCAGTCACCCCAGCCAATACTGTGGCCTATATTTTTCTGGCCCAGTGATAAAAGGAGCCTGGAATGGCAGAGCAACAGTCTCTGTTGCTTCCTCTGGTGGAAGTATTTCTCCTCTAAGTACTAAAGCTCCTATACAAGTATTGCCCAGAGTCATGGGTATAATACTAAATGTAATTTTGAGAAATGGCACTCTCATTTCCTCACCTTGGCCCCTGGGTCCACGCTTTCTGCAAGGGCCTGCACCATATATCAAACAGAGGTATATGTAAGTCTCACCTCTAAGATGGCACGCCAACCTTTCAAGATGTTGACTTCAATTTGGCACCATAACTGATGCTTACTTTAGTCATTCCGCTGTTTTATAAAGCCAGCTCCTTCCAGGACAAAGAGATTATGATAAGACCATGAATTTCCATGGGCATCAGCCCATTAGCTTCCTCTTCTAAAATGTGAGTTTCTTGGTGAGAAGCAACATTGAGTGGGACACTGTGATAGTGAACAAGGCATTCAGAATATCTACAGATGATGGCCTTGGCAGAAGCATAGAGGGAGGAGAAGTAAATCCAAATCCAAATAGTGTCTGTTTTAGCAAGGACATATTGCTTCTCCCTCCACAAAGGAAGGAGACAAATGTAATGAACCTGCCGCTTGAATGACTGTTCCCCTTGGAGTGGTATCAGTTGGAAAGATCAGGGTTGGTCACTAGAGTTGGCAAGTTGGTGATGCTAGGAAAGCCTTGGTGAAGGAAGTTCACATAATTGAGCCAGTATGTCAGTTTCTACACCATGGCCACTTAACTAATAGCTCTCTGAGCACCATTGGCACAGCTGAGGACAAAGACCTACTGTCATCCAAAGGGCAAATCAGACTGATCATCTGATTATTGCAGGCCCTTTTGGTGAATATTTACATAGAACTCAGATATTGTGGACCCATTTTGAGAGTACATCAGAATACAGTGTACCTAGGCACACCTAAATGTATGGTTTTGTGGATCAGAAGACACTGTTCATGGTTCCAATTTCTATGTATATTATTTAGTTATAAGCATCAAAAACAAATTTTTAATAATTTACCCAAAAAATGGTATTGGGTAGCTCACAAAATCTCTAGGAAAGCCAGTGAACCAGACTCATATGCTACACATTCAAGGATCACATTCAAAATCATTCTACAGAACTTGGTTGGTGAAGACACCACTGCCACCAAGACTAACACTGGATGACCCACACCCCCATCACCAGACATTGCTGACAGCCCTGCAGCCATTGCTGTCCCTAGAAATCAGATGTAGCTTATGATCCTTTAATGGATCTGTGTGGTCCTTGATGCTCTGCATCCCTAGCTTGTTTTTGGGTTTGTGTTTATTTGTTTTATTTAAAGGCTTATCTTTAGCAGCAAAGTCTAGAGGAATAACACAGAGTTTATAATATAAACCAAAGAAAAGCAGAAAAGAGACGAGGAACTGAGAGCAGTTTTTTGACTCCAAAAGAAATTAGTTTAACCAACAGGTGGGAGGACAAGGACAATCTCAAGAAGCTTGACCGGTGTTTATATAAAGCAGGTCACTAAGAAATGACAAGCACCCTTTCTCCTTCATAAGGTCAAAAGCCCAAATAGATAAGTGAAACCCAGCATATGTTCAGGGAAACCTAAGAGCTAGCTGAAGGAAGCATTGCCTAGTTTCCCAGTGCATAGCCTGGGAGACTGCAAACCTCACAGGGGAGACTTAGGTCCAACATGAAGGTAAAATAGCAGTGACTGAGGGAGGTAGAGCAGCGAGAGTCTAGTGAGGAAAACAGAAGCCACCTGAAGCATTTCAAACAGAAACAAATTAATACAGGGAATTGGTTACACAGGCGATGAAAGAGCTAAAAAGACAAACAAAGGATGGTGAGGCAACTCAGACATTCGCAAGAACAGAAAGCCACCACCACCCCTAGGCCTGAAGGGACATGGGGAGGATGTGGCATCACCAGAGGCAGAAACTGAAGCCATTTAGTGAGAGTTAGAACTGCGGCAGAGGCCACTCCACAGGAGCTGAGAACGCAGAGGATGGGGCTGACCAACAGGAGCTGAACTTGCATAAGCAAACAAACAAAGCAGCTAGTGCTGAAGGTCTTATATGAAACAAAAAGGAGAAATACTCTGGTTCATCTTGCCCTCCACTCTTCCACCAGGACCTCCCACTGGCCAAACCTACTTGAAAAACCAGTTGGCAAGGGAACCTGGGAAATGTAGTTCTCTGCACTGCAAATAACATGAGCTCTTCAAGGAGTCTGCCGGAAAGTACGGAAGTCCACACAGAGCAAACAGTTGAGCTCGACCCTCTGAATCAAGGAGCCTTCAGCACCAACACTGCAGGCCTGGAGAGGTCACAGACAGACTCGAGGTGCTCAGTCTCTCCCAGGTTTTATGGCTGGAAGATGAGTCATCATTACAGTCACATTTGTGTGATGCCTGGTGATTATTTAATAACCTGCGGCTAAAAGAGTAATGCAATGCTGGTGCAACCATGAAGTGACCCCACTCTGGGTTCTGGGGTGATCTGGTTGAGGGTCAGAGAGGCACCTAAATGTGTCGCCTATTAGGATTTGTGGGTTCCTGGGAAGCCACACTCAGCAAATGTCCCATTGGATATCATTCCTAGCCTTTGCTGAGACCTGTTTTCTTTAAGTTGACCTCAGTAAAATACAATTCACATAAAAAAGTATGTGTACTGGTACCCATCTTCACCAATTCTCATACCCGGTCCTCTCTTGGACTCATGGAAGGGTTAGTGGTTTAACCCTTCAGGCAGCCAGAGCTCCAAGAAAAGGTCTGTGGGTGGGGGATGAAAGCGACAGTGGCGTGTCCATCGCTCCTGCTCGTCTGGCTGTTTAGGGGAAAGCTTGTCTCTCTGGAGCAGTCTTCCAGATTTTCATGCAAAGCTGGTGTGCTTTTTTCTGGGGCAAGACCCCCCAAGATTACTGGGGCAAAGAAGACATACTAGATACCGGGCATTCTGAGAGAAGAAGGATAACGATTATTGGAGGACTTCTGTATCCCAGACCCAGCCTTGGCACTTTTCAAATGAACCAGGTCCTCAGCTCATACGACCCCCTAAGAGCTAGTGGTGGCACTCTGTTTTACAGACGAGGAAACTGAAGCTCAGATAAGTAAGGCCGTTTCCTCTGGACGTGTAACTAATGAGTGGAGAACCAGAGTTTGAGGTAACAGCACCCACGGCCATCATCCCAGCAAACGTGTGAGAAGCCCTCCTCAGAAGAAAAGAGGCAAGTCAAGGGATTCTTGGGGTCTAGTTACCCAAACTGGGAGATCCAAGTCCCTTCAGACTAAATCAGATCTGATTCAACTGGGATTCACACAGATTGCAAGGGATAAATAGGTAGGGATTCATGACACTGAATTGACAGACGATTCTGGAGCCTTCTCCAGCATTGGTTGTTTTCCAAACTCTTCCTGTAACTGCTTTGGATTATCAGTGACCCCCTAGTGTAGCCCAAACAATGGAAACGGTACAGAGAATTACACAACGCCATCATGTGAAAGCAACATACTTAGTGGGATGGATTTATCAATCAGAGTTCCCCTTACTCACCTAATCTGAGGGTTAGGGGAAAGAAAAGAAGAAACTGCCCCCATCTGCTCTTGTTTTCCAGCTCAGCATACCTCTCCCGCCCCTTCTCTCCACCCCAACTCACATCAGACTCAGCTTCCAGAGTCGTCTCCCTCACACAGTATCCATTGGGCACCAACTCCGGTCAAGGCACTTGACCACCTGCGAGGGAATTTTAGGGTCTTATCTTCTAGAGTTGAAGTTGAATGACACACTGCTGCTAAGCTCAGCTTAAGTTCAATGCTTTCCACTCTGCACACTCACTTATTCGATAAAAGAATGCTTTTAAAGTATGAGACAAGCCCTTCCTGACAAGCAGGCCCCATTAATATGCTGGCCTTCCTGCCAGGCCTTCCCTGGCAGTCTCCGGGCTTACGCACTCAGATTCTCTCTCCTTTCAGACAGTGTGTCCCATTTCCACCTTCCAGCCCCAAGATAAGCTATTGTCTTACGAGAAGGTTTAAGGCAGGGATAAAGGGAGGGGGAAGGAGGGGCAGGCCTCGCTCTCTGGGTCCCTAGAGAAGCCGGGCTCTTTCCTGTTATCTATCTTCTCCCTCCAGCCCGTAACCTAGGTCCTTTTAGAGGATGTCCTTTTTCCTGTCTCTGGACTAAACAAACTGGGATTCTCTCTGGCTTTTGGTCCTGAGGGCTTTGTCTGCAGCCCCGCCTTTATTCTGTATCCTCTCTGATCACCTCCCTCTTCCTGCCTCAGTTTTTCTCCCCTCCACCACCCCCAGGCTGGCTTTTCCTGCCCCCTACTCTTTCCAGTTCCCTGATCTCTCAGGCTATTGTCCCAGGAACTCAACCATCCTCCCCCATCATCACCTTTTCTACAAATAACCTTGGCATTACCTGCTCACATCTGACACAGGTCCTGGCCTTTTCCTCCATCCTAGACAATGCCATTTTCCTTGCACAATCCTGTCCATGGCTTCACAATCCACATCTGCATTTCAAAGCAATAGTCATTGATCCCAACCACACTAATAAAATACTTAAGACTGCACTTAACAAAAAATTTTTAGCCAATGACGACTACTTTTTCAGGGGACAATGCATTCTTTCTTAGAGAAAGCACCAGCAAATATACACAGCAAATCAGAAATACTCCTGCAAATATGTGTATATGAAATGTTTTGGTATAATGTTAAAGTCAATATGTGTCTAACAAAAAGGTTTTCTCCTCTCCCCTCTTCATTGTCTCTAGAAGATCTTAACACATTTACCATCAAAAACTCTCCATAATCTCTTGGGGAAATTTCCGTGACATATTCCAGATCTTATTTAATATAGACATGTGCAAGTCTATTAAAAGGAAAATTTATGTTGTCCTGTGTTAAAAGCCAAAAAGAAAAATATATTTCAGAATGAGAAAGAAGCAAGCAACTACAAAGTCAACTAGAATTCTGGAACAACTTCAAGGAATGATGGAGAAGGACAAGCAGGAGAAAGTTGAGGCAGAATAAATTGTTTTTTTGTAGATGGATTTCTTGCTATGTCAGACAAACTCTGCTAGCATCAGTTCCTACATACACCACAAACTCAAACCACAATGAAAGCTACTCTGAGGAAAGTTAGGGACCAGAAAGCAAGATATCTCATGGAAGCGTAGAGTTTTAGAGCTAGAAGGGACTTTAATGATCAGTAATCCAAACCATCAGACCCTAAAAGGATAGGCTCCATAAAGAGAGTCTCAAGTGGTACTAGATAATAGAATGATAGCTAATGTTTATTTTTAAATTATTACTGTAAAAAGAACACTTAACTTGAGATCCACCCTCTTAACAAATGTTTAAGTCTGCAATATATTATTGTTGACTATAGGTACAATGGAGAACAGCAGATTCTAGAGCTTATTCTTCTTGCTTGACTGAAACTCTATGCCCATTGATTAGTAACTCTCCATTTTCCTCTCTCCCCAAAACCTTACAAAATGATATCCTCCACACTAAGTGTTTTTCATACATTATTTTATTTCACAACACAATAGCCCTGTAAGGTAGGTGCTACTAGCACTATCATATTCCAAATGAGGAAATTGAGACTCAGAGACATGAGTAACTCATTCAAGTTTTTACAGGTAGAAAGCAGCAGGGCCAGTACTCGAATGGAGGCAGCTTGACTGCATAGATCTCTTAACCTCTATGCTATCTAACCATTACAAGGGTTTGGTCAATTCAAACCTCCGGGAAAACTACTCAGATAATGAAAGCAGATACATTTAGAAAGGACTTTTTGGGTTTCTGCTTTCTAGATGGATGGTGCCTACATTAGTTAGAATAATCCAGGTTGTGCTACAGTAACAAACAATCCCCAAATCTCAATGTGTTATAACAACAAAAGTTTATTTCTCACTCATGCTATATTGGGTCAGTAGTGAATTTGGCTTCACATTATCCTCACTCAGGACTCAGTCTGGCAGAGCCTCCCCCTCTGGAATGTTGTGTGTGACTATAGCTGGAAGATGGTAAGTTGGCAACTTGCACACTGGCCCTAAGGCTTCTACCTAAAGGTGATACTCATCAATTGTGCACACATTTCATTGGCCAAAGCAAGTTATACGGCCACACCTAATTTCAAGGATTTGGGGAAATACAGTCTAACTATGAGTAGTGCTTGCTAATATGTTATATGGCACAAGAGTGTTGCCAAAGGTGGAAGCCTAAAAATGTTGATGAATAGTCCCAATGACTACCACAGTACCAAACTCATGACACTGCCCTGTGAGTTCACTTCACTCTGGTTCTGTAATTTAAATTTGTTTGAGTACTTTGAATTTAAAATTCAAATTTATTTGTATACTTTGTGAACAAGTCTAATTCCAAATTATTTACTCCCACTGTTGCTCTTTTATTTATTTTTTTATTTTTTTATTTTTTGCTGAGGAAGATTTGCCCTAAGCTAACATCCGTTGTCAATCTTCCTCTTTTTGTATGTGAGCCAAGGCCACCAACAAATGAGTGGTACAGGTCAGCACCCGGGAACCAAACCCAGGCTGCTGAAGCAGAGTGCACTGAACTCAACCACTAGGCCACTGGGGCTGGCCCCCACTGTTGCTCTTTTAGAACACTGAATACACTTTCCCTCGAGTACAAAACTACATAGGTAATATTTTAGACCAAATTAATAAAAATAAGATTTGAATAAAACTAAATAAAATCTATATTCCAACTAATAAACAGAAGAAATGAAACTTTATGACATGAGACAATACATGCAGAAATTCCTAACATATTGCCTGGCACAAAGTGGGCACTCAGTAATTGTTAGCTTCCTTAAACATAACAGGCTCCAATTAATCTTTCTTTAAGAGACACATCTGTCTCAATATCTGCCAAAGACTGTTGAAGGCTAGCAACACTTCTGGCTCTAATGCTGATTACCAGACACACAGCATAATAAAAAATTAAAAGACACAAATGAATGACCTTGAGAGATGTTGTCTCAAAGCTCTTCCCCAGGGAGAAAATGTTAAACGAAGTTAGTTCTCTCAGTTATTTTCACATGAGCTAAATCTCCTAAACCTTAGCTCTTTCTAATTACCCAGAACAGTTTTCAAACATTTCTGACACGTGCTAATCATCATCACCACCCTCTTTGACATGCAATTACACAGTAGCACCGAATACTGGACATAAAGGCAGGTGGAGGATAATAGATGTTGTTTTCTCAGGAAATAAGAGCAAAACCACAATTGGCACAATGGAATTTTCCTATTAACTGCTGGAAAGATAGATATTGGTGTCCAAAGGCAAAATGCAGAAAACTCCACCCAAAAGTGAACCATGGTAATCAGAATTGTAGATCTTGAGGGAAACCCATGGTATGAGAGCAATTCTCTTTGAGAATTTAGAAAACAAACAAGGGCAGTGCCAATCGCATAATTCTGCTCATCTCTTTTCTGATTAAAACCAGGGCCAAAGGAATGCCAGTCTACTAGAAAAGAGAGTGTATTTTTTTTAGTGGTCTCACCCATGATGATGGAAGATCTCCCCAACTTTACTCTACCTTACTTGACCCCAGATATGAATACCTCCAACTGAAACCTTGCTTCTTAATTTTGCAATATGAAGAAATGCTTGCTGGGGGAACTTTCTAGCCGGATACCCTTGAATGCACTTCCTGATGAAGTGGGAGATGCGCCAGCTGCCACTACAGATGCTGAAAGAACTGGAAACAAGTGAAGCTGATTGTAATAATATGTTGCACAAGACTGAAGGAACTACAGTGGTGGAGAGCCCCAGTTCAGTGGGGAGGCACCTTCTAGCTAAACAAAAGCCAAGGCAAAATTTGGCGCATTGCTCTAGCAAAACGATGAGGATCACTTGCTAATATGTTACATGGTACAGGAGGGCTGTAGAATATGTCTTAAAAAGAAAAAGAAATAGTGGCATTAGGGGGAAACTGAAAGTTTCTTGTTCTAGAGATTATGATTGGCAATTTAAGTAAGCTGTATAGGCTGTGATTTCTGAGACATGGAGAAGGCTCCCAGCCAAGAAATATATCATTTTACTACTTGCAAATGCTTTAATTTCCATCATTACAGATGTGTTTCTTTGATCTAAGTCTCGTTCTGTTGTTAAAATAAAAATTCAGGCCATAGTAAATGAGCATCAAATCATTTACACCTTACTATGAATTAATTAATATATTAAAATGCTATCCCAGAGATGTGTCAACACTTGCTAGTAACCAAATGGGGGAGAAAGAAAAATAAAAGGGTGATGCCTGTCTGAGGGGGATTTTATAGCATACAGGAACAGACTCCTTTAGACTTAAAAATCAGACGTTCAGAGTTAGGTTTCTGGAAATATCATGGGAAGAGGAAAACAGATGGGGAAGGCAAAGTTAAAGTTAAATTTTATTTCTTCGTTTGAATGTTTTTGTTTCAATAAATTGATTAATTGAGGATTTGCAAAAATGGGGTTTTTGGAAGCTAAGATATACTCATCTTTTAGGCCAAAGATGAAGTTCTAAAAACTCGCCTTGTCTTATTCTTTTTATTGCTTGTAACTGCCTTTTCACTGCCTAGAAAACCACCTGGCACATGGCAGATAATAAATATTTTTTCATGAATGAATAAGTGAATGAATCAATAAAACTAGAACTTCAAATCCAAATAAACAGCATTTCCTTCAAAGTTATCACATGAGAGGCTGTGTACTCATTCCAATCATCCTCTTACTGCTCAAAACATATCCAGACACTGTTCTGAGAAGTGCCAAAGCAAATGACAAAGTCATTTGAAATCATCAGTGGTATCAAGTCATCTCCCTCTGGTGAAGTATTTGGTTTTATTTAAAAAAAAAATTGTTACAAGTCTAATAGCAGATGAATTTTCAAGCCAGTTCTATTTTTTAATCAAAAATGAGATATAATTTTATGAAAAAGTTAGGCTGACTATCTTGTGTGGCATTAGCAAATCTAAAAGGGAGTCCCCATCATCCCAAGAAAATTCTAAGCAATGGCAGTACTGTTGGGCCAATTGATTAGCTCTGCTGAATGGCTCCTTTGAAAGATAAGACTTATTTGAATATCTAAATTTTGGTCTGTCTGCTATTAAACAAATGAACAAAAAAATTGTATTCAAGTCACACTCTGTTACCCTTCTATTATTCATTAAACTCACTGCAAAAAAGATAACAATTTTTAAGTCTCTTTTAGGGTAGGGCAATGAGGTATACTTCCTTTGCATCACCTCATCTCCCCACTCACCCTAGATCCAGCTTGGGCAATAAATACTATGTGTATGCAGTAAGCACTCCCACATATATATCTCCAACTTGAACCTATCCCCTGAGCTCTAGATTTGTATTCTCAACTGTCTATTAGAATCCTCACTTGGATGTGTAATACCTCTCTCAAACTCAACATGTCTAAAAAAAAAAAAAGGCTTGCATCCCTTAGTCTTTCCCATCTCAATTTTCACCCATAAATCTAATCTCTTCAACCAGAGTGATCTTTCAAAACGTGAATCATGCAATGTAAACCCTCTAAGACCCACTGTCACCTTAAAATCCAATCTTATTGCCAGGGGGCAGTGCTCTGATCTGGCCTCTGCCTCACCTCAGCTCTGTCATTACTCTCTGCTCCAGCCTCTAGGCCCTGCCTGCTGTTCCCAGAACCACTGAGCTCATCACAGACTCAGCCCCTTACACCTTCTCTTCCTTCTGCCCAGAATTCCCTCCCACTAAATCTTCACACATCTAATCCTTCTCATCGTCAGGACTCTGTTCAAATGTGATCTTCTTAAAAGATATGTCCTGATCTATCTAAAATTTCCCCTTCTCGTCACTCTCTATTCCTCAACCCTGCTTTATGTTATTCATAGGACCACTCATATCTGAAATCATTATTTTATTGTTTGTTTATTGTCAGTTCCTCTACATCTGCAATGTCAGCGCCATGAGGGTAGGAATTTTGCTTAACTTGTTTACTGTTAGAGTTTAGAACAGCACTTGGCACATAGTAGGCATACTACTGTGAATGAATGAATGAATGAATATTCAATAAACCATACAAATTGTATGGTAGTTCTAAGAAGGATTTATGATCACATTGCACTATTCTGAAGGTAAAGAACCGCTAATGGAGACAGCAGCCATCAGGTATGTAAACAAAACATTGGATTTAGAACTAATGCATCCACACAGGCTTCTTAGGTTACTAGTTGAGTAGCCTGTATTAACAATTAGCTGGCAAACAGGATAGGTATCATTTCACACTATCTTCAGAATCTTTGAGAACTGGATTTTTATTTTTATACTGCTTCCTTGGGCAGGTGGAAGATGACTTGAAATAAAGGAATATATGTATATATTACCCTGGCCAGCCCTGACAAGGTAGAGAAAATGACCAATGCTAGCATCGATTGCCTGTCCTTCTCTGCTCTCTCTCCTTTTAAAGTGTGGAGCCCGTTGGAAAAGAAGCATCATATGAATTCAAAGCATTATCTTATCAAATCCCCATAATTATTTTAACTATGTGACATTATCTGGGCACAGCCAGTGATTAAGCTGTGCCACAATTAAAACAATATCATGAAACTAATTACAAAGACCTAGATAGACTATGCTATCTTTCTGCTTCGTGTCCAAATGTTACATAGAAGAATATAATTCTACTCTGCAGACACTATTAAAATCTTCCAACATATTTTTAAATCCCTGGCTGTCTGAGGGGTGAGTGGGGTCAGGGAAGGACGAGTGATGATGAAGAGTAGAGAAGAATCCTGAATGAAGTTTGCACTTTTAGATAAGCCTTTTCTCATGAGAGCAGAAAATAATTAAAAGTGATTCTTGGGGAAATATTTTTTCTCTTTATAAAAGCTGTCTAATCAGAGAGCCAGAGAGTTTGGCTGGACTACAGGAGCTATCTAGAAGACAGAAGGACCTGGCTGATATTTCCCCATTTAGACCAAAGCTACAATTATTTTCTTAGAGCAGATGAGGGAAAGAAGAAAGAATCCAAGGGCTAACGTTACATTCATCATGTCACATAGTTATTCACACAAGGCCAATGGCATGAGTAAAATCCATGTAAGCATCCCTTTGTTAGCAATAGGTTTATGTGTTGCTTTCATTGATATTATTATTTTTATTCCCAACCAATGGCAGGAGAGCAGCCCATAAGTACATGGGCTAAATGGCAAAAGGAAGATATCCAACATAAAAAAAACTTGCTCCAGGTCACTGAGAAATGGCTATGAAATAATTCAAACTGATTTTTGTTTTACCCCAGTCCAAGGCTACGCTGACAAAACCATACAAATATAATCACTCTGTGGGGTTCTGCAAGAGAATGGGAGAATAAGCCTTGGTAGAAGGTAAGTATTGGGCTTACCTTGGATCAGCTGGTCCTGGACCAGTAGCATCTGCATTGCCCAGGTACTTGGAAATGCAACTTCTGGAATCCTAATCTAGACCTACTCACTCAGGAACTCTAGAGGTAGGGCCCACCAATCTGTCTTTTAATAAGACCTCCAGGTGATCCTGATGCCTGCTTGAGAGCCACTGCCTTTTTGTTGTTATTGTTGTTGAATTCTTTTGTTTTTCCAGCTTTATTGAGATATAATTGACATATAACATTGTGTAAGTTGAAGGTGTACAATGTACTGGCTCTCTATCACTGTTGCTGGAGAACTATAAGGAGCCAAACCTGCTGTCCCCTGGCTGTTCCAGGCCTCCCTTCCTGCTCTACTCTTTACTTTCCTATATGCTAGATGTGCGAACAGCAATACAGATAAACCACGGGCTGAACTCCCCTCCACACCTGAGGAGAGGAGTGTAGGCAGACCCACTTAAAAAACCAAATCAGGGAAGGAGAACTAGAATTTCATGTCTTTCTCTGAGTAGAGCTATGCGATTAGGAAAAAAATAATTTACGATAATACTATACATTGAATCTTAGAACTAAAGAGTAATAGATTGTAAGCTCTTTGATTTCTAGTCACTTTGAACGTTCTTCAGTACCTGGCACTAATGCTTTGGCTGTATTGGCAATCTACACATATTTGTTCAAATGAATGAAGGAATATTTTTAATAGACTCCAGTTACCTTTCCTAAGGGAGGCAGTCACCTTCAGTTCTGTTTTCTCTCCACTGTCTTCCAGACCACTGTCTCACCATATATATCATCCCCAAAATAGGAAGAAATGGCCATTTTCCAGGCTCTCTGACTTGAAAGTCAGAACTTATTGGAAAGGCATGAACTTCATTCATTCATACTTCTGTTCATTCAACAAATAACTGCATCTGTCACATGTCAGGCACTGGGCTAGAAACTAGAGAAACACACTCAGGCATGACATCACCCTACACCTGGGAGTACACAGTTTAGTAGAGGCAACACATGTGAATAATTAAGTACAAAAGGAGATGATAGTAGCTATGATGGAATTGAGCACAGGATATGACACGAGACAAGAAGATATTCAAGTCTACTTTTAGGAGTGTGGCAGCGTGTCTGGTAGTGTTGTGCCTGAATATCCTCGGTATATACTTCTAACCCAGCAACTCAAACTTCAACTAAGTCAACTCTGCAGGGATTAAAAACTTATTCTGCGATCTGAGAATGGTAATGACCAGTACTACTCAGTTTAGAATTGGCCAAGGACATAAGGATTTGAAAAAATAAAACTTTTCCATAGACAGAGTCATCTGAATATTCTTACTGCAAACTACTTTCGCTGGGCTGTGTACCGAATCTGTGTGTCAGTTCATTCATGCCTCCTTGACGACTGAAGTCAAGGCCTCATGCTTGGCAAAAATAATTTGAGCAGCATGCCACCCACTCCCCTCTCTGCTGCCACAGTGATTCTAGACTTTGTGCAAATCTACCCTAAGCA
This sequence comes from Ceratotherium simum simum, assembly GCF_057802395.1. Taxonomy (NCBI): domain Eukaryota; kingdom Metazoa; phylum Chordata; class Mammalia; order Perissodactyla; family Rhinocerotidae; genus Ceratotherium; species Ceratotherium simum. Next base: position 21,160,497 of record NC_141924.1, read on the forward strand.
ACTAGGGACTATAACTAGGGAAATTGATTTCCTTAAAAAGCAAAGGGAATGGAGTTGCCAAAAGAGTTTCTAGGAGGATATGCCTGGAATTTGGGATTTTTGATTTGTGTTTCTACAAACGCTGGGCAAGCTGCCCTACTAAAATTACCATTAAGTTGAATTTATGACCAAGTAATGGTACATTTCTCTCATTAAAGACAGATCTTCTCTATCTGTCTGGGCTCGAGCATGACCTGCATGGGAAAACAATAAATCACCAGCCCCGCCCTGCTCTTTTGTGCGCCTTGGGAGTGGGGGGGGATGCCAAAGCGGTTAAGGTCAGCTTTTGTGATTTGCATCCCAGGAGGGCAGAAAAATCAGTTTGAGGATTTGCTAAAGGATCAACAAAATAATTGATAACCAGTGCACTGGCATGATTCTGCAGTTGGAATGCCTTTGAAACCATTCCCAAATGGCACCAGGGATTAGGGAAGATTCTTGAACAGAGAATGAGTTATGTGACCTGAGGCATATTTTACCTCTGCTGGCGACCTGGGTGTCGTTGTGAAGAACACTTAGCCTCAGTGACCTCCTCATCTGTCAAGTCGGTAGAATAATGGCTGCAACCCAGACGGAGCACACAAAGCATCGAGAGACACCCTCAAAAGCTGTCAGTCATTTCTGAGAGCTTCCTCGAGTTTTTTATTGAAATCAGAAAAACAAAAACAGATGAAAATAAAAGCTGATTTCAATCCTCAATCCCAAATTACGGGATACTGTGAGCTAATGTTCTTTGCTTGAATTTTCCAATGTTTCTTCATTTGCAGATTTTCGCCTAGAAGAAACAATAATGCTAATTGTAACATTTAATGTTTATTGAGTGGCTGAAGCCTTGGGCCAGGCACTGAACTATAAAGCCCTTTACCTGCATTTCCTGTAATCTTCACCACTAACCCCATGAGGTGGGGATTTCTAGCTCCATTTTGCAGATGAGAATCCTGGGGTTTGTGGAAACCAACCCATTGATAATGCTAGCACTCAACCGAGAGCAGGCTGTTCCTAAAGTTCATGCTCCTAAGCACTAATGAGCTCAAACAGAGGACATAAGAAACGATGAAGAAAGTCCTATCTGTTCTTAAATTTCTAGATCAATTTTTTCAAATATTAGATAAAAATTTTAATATCATGAGGGTTAAGAATCGGTTGCTTGGGAATATCTCTTTTCAATTACTGTCACCATACAGAAATCCATTCAATAGCTATTTCTTTCTCACCTACAATTAACTGTGTTTTTCTCTTCTGTACTTGGAATATTTAAAGCAGAAGCATTTTTAAGATACACTCTCTACCTTAACTCCATTCAGCTCTCTGACTCCATTCCTTTGCATGTCTTATACTTTTTATAGCCTCAGATCATATCATAGTATAAATTCTTTTATATCATCAAGGATTTAATTATATGCTCCTCAAAACTTTATTCCCTTTAAGAACTTCTAATTTATTCCAACCATTGCTGAAATAAATTATTATAAACTTTTTGATGACTCAACATCCTCTGGAGAATTCATGCTTATAAGGCTGTAGCTATACAAAATAAATCCAGACTTCTGTGCATTGTAGTTTTTGGATCTGTATTTTATCTCTCTCTCCTCTCACCATTGTAAACTGTTATTCCACATGCTGTCAGTGTGGCCTTCCTGCTTATAATCTATCTTGCTTTATAAATAATTGTCTAGATCAAGGCCTGAGGGAAGATCCGTGTTTTTACTGTGGAGTAAAGTGCATGGGCTTTGGGACATGTACATTCATATTATCATTTAGTTTACCTCTGAGTTCACAACAGTCTTCCCAATTGTTATGTCTGACCAAAGACAAGTTGAATGTGAATGCAAGCTGGATTTTTTTTTGCAAGTCATACATACATATACAGAAATAGAAATAAATATAGACGTAGATGATGATGTAGGTATACATACATAGATAGCATGCATGGGTGTTTTAGCTTAGACTGTCGCCAGACCAGACATAACACAGTGCGAGTTATGAGAATAAGGGCCTTCTCTAAACTTGAGACTGTTTTAAAAAGTTTGCTTTGGGCCCAGAATTCAAGTTTAAACGTTACTTACCACAATGCTTATTTATACGACAGTGCTTTATACAGAAAAGTCACTCAATCAATACTAACTAAAGAAAATCATACAAAAAGGTATTCAATACCAAACCATTGAATTGATTGCTAATACTTTTCTCTTCCCCAATCCACCTATGCTCCTCTTTGAGCTTAAAATTGAGTTTGTAAAATAAGTCACATGCTAAAACTCTCTTTCTCTTTAAGAACATACTAAACCTTAAGAAAATGAAAATATAAGCCATAAACAGAGAGAAAATATTTGCAAATTATATATCCAATGAAGAACTTTTATCAAGAATATATTTTTTAAAAACTCTCGAAAAACTCAATAATAAAAAAGAAATAAACAAAAGATTTGGACAGATACTTTGCCAAAGGAGATACACCAATAGCAGATAAGAACATAAAAAGGATTTTCAACACTATTAGTTATTAAAGAAATGCAAATTTAAACCACAATGAGATACCACAACATGCTTATTAGAATGGCTAAAATTAAAAAGAAAACGACCATACAAAATGTTCGTGGGGATATGGAGGAACCGGAACTCTCAGATTACAGGTGGGAATATAAAATGGTGCAGCCACTTTGGAAAACAGTTTCTTAAAACATTAAACATGTATCTAACATATGATTCAGCCATGCCACTCCTAGGTATTTACTCAAGAAAAATGAAATCATATGTCCATACAAGGATTCATATACGAATGTTTATAGCAGATTTATTCATAATATCCCCAAACTGGAAACAACACAAATGTCCATCAACAGGTGAATGGATAAACAGATTGTGGTATATCTATACTATGGAATACTGCTCAGAAACTAAAAGAAATGAACTACCAATGTATGCAACAACATGGCTGTATCTCAAAATAATTATGCTGAGTGAAGGAAGCCAGAAAAAAAAGAATACATACTCTATGAATGATTCCATTTATATAAAATTCTGGAAAATGCAAGCTAACCTATAGCAACAGAAAGCAGCTAGCTCAATAGTTGCCTTGTGGCTGGGGTTGATAAGGGTGAAAGGGAAGGCTTACCAAAGATGACACGGAAATTTGTAGGGATGATAGATGTTTACTATTTTGATTACAGCAATGGTTTCATGGGTGTATACGTGTGTCAAAAATTCTCAAATTGTACACTTTCAATTCGCGCAGTTTATTGTTTGTCAATTATACCTCAATACAGTTATAGCAAAGGGCAAAAAAAAAAAAAGAACATTGCAAACAAAAGAAAGAGAATAAAAGCAATCTCACGATCAAAAGGTTAGATCTGAAAGAAATTTAGCAGATCAACCTATCTACTTATTTATTTTATGGATAAGGCAATTGAGAGCTGGACAATCGTTACCCGATAAGTAGACTAATCAGGGACATCTAAAGAACAAAATATTAGCAAATTTGACAATTGGTAATTCAAAAAAATCATCAAGTAGTCATCTTGGGGAAAATCAGAATTTTGTTGTATTTGCTTAAAGTTATAGCTGGGGTTAAAATACCATGATATATTCAATGCTTATGGCTTCTAAGCATCTTAACTCTGCCACGGACCCAGGAATGTCAAATGACTTGACTGAGCTCATAGTCAGTGGCAGAGCAACAACTCAAATCTTTAAACTCTCATGCCAGGGCTCTAGTCCTTAGAACAGATTCACAGAGCTGGAAGAGAAGTCCAAACCTGAAGAATTAGTAGTCGGATGAGTTGATGATCCCTAACGAGAAAGAAAAAGGAATTATGCAACCCAACACACTTGCATCTCACTTGCCAAAAGCACTCCTGCTGAAACTACAGATCTGACAGATTGTGCAAACTTCCACTTGTGTTAAAGATGCTCACACCCCATTCCTGCTTCAACTTAGGTTTTGTCTGCTGTAGATAACTGCCAAGAGGATCCAGGCAGAGGGAAAGGAAACCTTCCAGGAGGGAGAAAACACAAGAGAAATCTATAAACTACCTCCAGGAACAATTTACCAGGTAACAGGAAAAATAGATGGCTAGGTGCTGAGAAGAGTGTACTAGCCTCTTCTCACAGCTGGAGCAATTACCAGATGTTTCAGTTTCTATTGCTGTATAACAAGTCACCCAAAACTTAGTTGCTTAAACAACAATTATTTATTTGGCATAAGAATTTGCAGTTTGGGCAGGTCTCAGTGGGAAAAGCTTATCTCTGCTCCATGTGGCCTGACCAGTTGGAGCCTCCAAGAAGGCTCACTTAACGTGGCTGGTAAATTGGTGCTGCCTATCGGTTCCTCTCCACTTGGATCTCTCCATGGAGTGGCTTAGGCTTCCTCGTAGAATGGAGACTGAGTCCTAAGAGCAAACATCCCAAAAGATAGGAAGCAGAAGCAGCCAATTTCCTGAGATCTGATCCTGGATCTTACCAGATCCGGTGCCAGTTTCCAAACTCATATTTTAAAAAACTGGCACAGCAACACTTCTGCCATGTTCTGTTGGTCAAGAAATCATAATTCACAAGGATTCAAGGGGAAAGGGACACAGACCTCCCACCTCTAGAAGGAAGGAGGGTCAGGAATTTGGGGGCCATATTTTAAAGCCATTATACCAAGGTGCCACACAATCACTACAGCTAAAAAGTACCTGGATACTTTTGTTAGTTTCCCTTTAAGCCTTGCTCTCTGATAAGAGAGGGAAGGGATTTGTGTATTCACCTTGGCCACGACCCCAGTATTATAAACAAGACCATTCTCTGCTGCCATGTGTGATCTTGGCATCCAATTTGTTTTCACACTTTACAAAAAGAAATGGTAACATTTCATTTTTAAATCACTCATGATATAATCAACCTAAAAGCTCCCTGTAGACAGGAACTTTATCACGCTACAGTGCCCAAACATAGTAGGCATTTAGTTTATTGCAAATTAAAATACACCAAGTTGGCCCTACACAATTGTTAGATCCTTTTGATAAATATTGACTGCCTCAATATTTGGTAATATGACAAGAGATAAGTAGAAGCTATGACTGCTTTCCCCACTCATCATTAGGTGATGAGTGTAATGAAAGTAAATCTCAGACGGAACTCTGCCACATAGAAATATATGATAGCGAGCAAGCTCCATAACAGTCATACAAACTATTCCCGTGGGCTGGAGGAAGTCCCCACTCTTACCTTCTAGATACCCCAACAAGCTTTACAATAATAGTTGACTAGAAAAATGAGCAAAGATTCTAAATGGATCAGGTGACAAAGTCTTGATTAAATAAGGAGGCATAGAACCAAACATCTAGACCTAGGGCATACTCGGAAGATGTTAGGCTTCTGGGGTTTGCGGGTCCTTCAATTTTGTTTCTTCAAGGACAGAGATGCCTGTGTAATCTTCTCTTAGCCAGATACATATCTTGCACACCATTCACTTGCCCCCCCCCAAGAATCATGTCTAACATCACTTATCCTCGTCAACGGACCCTCTGGTGCAGATTTAAATAGCAACATTTGAAGTGCTCTGGGTCTATGTCTCTGAGTAGAGAACTGTAGGGGTCACGGCCGTGTGCGAGAGCCGGCTTGTACTGGCTGTGAGTCAGTTGTGCACGTCTTCCCAACTCTGCATTCTGTGACCTCACACTGGTAGCTTGAAACTGACCATGGTGGGAATATTTACACAACAAAATCCTCAAATGCTACAAATCAGGACTCCGCCTCTCCCCAGGCCTCATCGTTAAACATTTACCAGCAAGTTACTGCAACTGACCACCCCTACTGTATGAATTAAAGTTAATTTACATCATACTACTTATATTGGAGTATTTGAAAGTAACTTACTAATAACATAATAAGCAAATATTAGTTGCTTAAATTAATCATTGCATATAGTTCTTAAATTTAAATAAATGCCTAGGGGTGTGTGAGGGTGTGTGCGTGTGTCTGTGTGTGTTTTGACTGAGTGAGGAGTTGTTTGTCCGATCTTACCAGCTCATTATATTCTGTGAAGTTTTCAGTGACATATTGAATAGAATATAAAAACTGAGTAAAATAGCAATTGATCAGCAGGCTAAATTAGATGATAATATAAAAAGTTTTATAAGATTATCCAATCATACTTAGGACTGGTATAAGATAGAATGACAAGTATCAATCCAATTTTAATTTTATTTTCATTGAAAATTCTGATCTCCTAATCTGGTGCATGGCCCATAATTTTATGTGCAGCATGATAGGAAAGATCAGAGTTCAAGTTTCAACTTTAGCACATATTGGCTGTGTGACTTCAGACGAGCCATTTCTGAGTTTCAATTTCCTCATCTGTGAAATGGGGGTGACAAAAATGAGATCATCCGTGTGAAAGCATTTGCAACATGTGCAATGCTACAAAATATTGGTGATTATTCCTAAAGCGCCTCACAGAGAAGTAGCTGCTGACAAGCCAGGATGAGGCCAGGCGTGCAACTATTCCTCTTTCCTTAATGAGAAATATTAAAGCAATTCAATACTTTAAAAAGAATTTTTCTGTCAAAAATCAGGACTATTAAGGGGCCGGCCTGGTGGCGTAGTAGTTAAGTTTGTGTGCTCCGCTTTGGCAGCCCAGGGTTTGCAGATTTGGATCCTGGGCGTGGACCTACACACCGCTTATCAAGCCACACTGTGGCAGGCGCCCCACATATCAAGTAGAGGAAGATGGGCATGGATGTTAGCCCAGGGCCAATCTTCCTCACTAAAAAGAGGAGGATTGGCAACAGATGTTAGCTCAGGGCTAATCTTACTCACCAAAAAAAAAAAAAAAAAAAAAATCAGGACTATTAAAATTAACTTTTCCAGGTTCTATGACATGGCAAACAAAGCCTGATCACAAAACTGTTGTCAGGCACACACACTTGCCCACACAGAATGTCACTGTCTTCTCTGGGTGTGTATGGAATGCTCTAGCTGAAGCTCACTGCCTTTAGAACCAGCTCGGGCCACAAAGTCCATTGCCTGTCACCAGTCTGGGATTGTAGTGTTTCCCTAGTAAACTAGATCTTCACATTTTTCTTCTCTTTTACTTCTTTATTATAAAACCTCCTCCCACCCTACCCCCCCCCCACTCCACACACACATATATTGAGAAAGAAAAAAAAGACCCTGAAGTATCTGTGCTTAAATCCAATCTTCATTTTCACTCAACACTCCTCCACCCCACCACACCTAATAGGTGCTGGGACTTTATATGTATTACACCATTTAGCCCTCTTCAAAATATTCCCTCTTTAAAGATAATAAAACTAATTGAGCTTCAGAAAGTTTAGTGACTTGTACAAGACTCACAAAGCTCAGAGGTGGTATAGCCAGGATTCTAATCCAGGTCTGTCTGGTTTCAAAGACCCTTCTCATTTTCCTTCTCTAATAATCCCTCTAGAAGTCTTACAAATGAATTCATAGACTCTCAGAAATGAGCCAATATTTTACAAGATCTTCTGGGCCACACAATAGTTTGATGGTTGAATCCCCCACTTCACATTAGAATATCAGCACTTATACTAAAACTCCACGTCTGACACCTAAAAAGGATGCTTGTTAAGAGCACGCCTTTCACCGTTGAACTCCTAGTGAGAATCTCTGTGCCTGGCAAAGCTGGTGTTTAATAAATACTTGTTCGTTAATGAAAGAATGGTTGCAAGTGGTCATGCATGTATGTCCAACTGAGCACCTCCAGTGACAGGGAAGTCACCATTGCCAGAGGAAACCACCACCTTCAAGATCTCATCATGTCGAATTACTTTCACGAAGTAATAAGAAGGAAATAAAGGAAAAAATAAAATATAAAGAAAAAGAGGCTCCCCACGAATAGATTTGACTACTTGAAGCAGACTATTTCCAAATGAGATGCAGTGGCCAGGAAACCCAGCAAAGGTAGATATCCTGCCTTCTTCACGCCTTCCCTAAGCACTCTATAACAAAGGGACTTTTTATCAACAAGAGTTCAAAGAGATTCAGAAGAATCCACCATCATCAGTAAATGTAGTGCTTTGATTCCACAGTCTGTTCACAAAAATAAATCAAGGTCAGGACTGGCCCTGGGGCATAGTGGTTAAGTTTGGCACATTCTGCTTCCGTGGCCTGGGTTCGCAGGTTCGGATCCCAGGTGTGGACCTACACCACTGGTCAGCCATGCTGTGGCAGTGACCACATATAAAGTAGAGGAAGATTGTCACAGATGTTAGCTCAGGGCTAATCTCCCTCAGCAAAATAAATAAATAAAAACAAAGTTAACTATGAAAAACATGAGTCAGGTTTGAAAGTGATGAAACAATAATATACATATGTCATAAAAAATAAGTAAAGTTGAAATAAATAAAGGTTATTTAGAGTCTAGAATTCTTTTTTGAATAACATTTTTTATTTTAAAGATTACAGAGTTCAGGGATGTGTTCACAGTTGCTCTGATTATTCAAACATATATAAGTTGAGAGTACCCCTCTTTACTCAACAGATGTTCCTGTAAAGTATTTTATGAAAAAAAATCTTTATAATAAGTTATTTTAAATGCACTTAATGAGACAGTTATTTATAGTGTCTTATTATGAATCATTTTGAAAACCAGGTACCCCACGATGTATCTGCTTTACAAATTCAGATTTTCTTTTAGGGTGTTTTGTAAACTATGGTAAAAAGCATTTTTCTTTTTTCTCTAGAAAAATTACCAAGCCAACTAATTTAGACATGAATTCCAGGTTATGTACTATTTTAATAAAATCAATTTACACTGAGATAAATTTGCAAACACTGCTTTGTATTCTAATACCTTCATTGTGATTATAGATAATCTGTTGAATTTCTGGCCTTTTTTTAATAGATTCAAACATCTTATTTTACAAATGAGACAACAGAACCTGGAGAGAGCCAGTGGCTTTTGTAGGGTCTTGCAGTTGGACTTCTGTGGTGTCAAGGGTATGGGGGGCTTCCTGAGGTCCACCAGTGCTCTCCTGGCTCACCGGGCTCAACTCTGCTTTCACCATTTAAATGTCACACATTTAAATTCTTGGTCCACCAGTATAAATCAGAGAAGACACTCCTTTACCTTTGATATATGTCAGAATGAAGAGAAATTGAGGTGGAAAAGAAGCCTATTCCACCTCCTTTTCTGGGTTTCCCTGAAATTCTGAAAAACATTTCAAGTTAATCTTTCCAAGTAGGGCAAATGGTCTCTTTGTGTTTATTGTACAAGGCAGTATGTCTGTGGGAATTTACAGGAGCCACTGAGTGAGGCAACAGCCTAACTCTGAACCCCTGAGACCAAAGGCACCAGGAGTAGGGGGCCAGAGAAGACTCTTGAGCTCAGCACAGAAACCTTCCGGGACTACTTTCGATGTCTCAAATAACCTCATGCCTCTTCCTGCCTCAGGTCGTTTACGTATGCTATTTCTTTTTCTAAGACTGCTCTTCCTCACCTCTTTTCACTGGTTTCTTCCCTCTACAACTTAGAGAGTTTATCTCAGACCTCATTTCCTTGGGGGAAAACAAAGTCAAGTTCCTCTGTATGTGTTCCCTCCACAGCTCCAATCACGATTATAGGTAAATGGTTAATTTTGTAACTGATTGGTAATATCTGTCTCCCTCATTAAGTATTGATCTATAGAAGATTAAGAACTACTCTTGTTTGTTTTATCCTGTATCCCCATAACCTAGCCTAGGGCCTGATATATAGATGGTGCCAAATAAGTTCATCCATTCAAGAAAGTTTATTGATACTGACTATGTTCTAGTCATAGCTGGACACTGGGGATACAGTACTAAATTAGCCCTCAAGAAGTTCATGTTCTAGTAAGGGAGAGACACAACAACCAAGTGCACAAATATTTATTTAATGAGTGCTATGAAGGAAACAAACAGGATGCCAAGAAAGAAAACAAGGCTTGAGGAGGTGGAGATAAAGCTATCTTGAACATGCGGGTCATGGAAGGCATATCTAAAGAGGTAATATTCAATCTAAGATCTGAAGAATGAGAAGAAGCCAGCATTGCAAAGTTCTAAGAAAGAATTCCAGGCAGAGGGAACAGCAAGGGCCAAGACCACGTGAGAAGATAACTTGGTATATTCAAGAAACAGAAAGATGTCAGTGTAGCCAGCCGAGACTGAGTGAGGAAGAAAGTGGCCCAAAATGAAGTTGCAGCAGTAGGCAAGGCTAGATCATTCAGGGTCTTGTAGGCCATGGTGAGGAGTTGGGATTTTATTCTAAGGGCAATAGGAAAAGACATTGAACGATTATGAGCAGGGATTTGACATGCTCCTGATTTAACTTATGTTTTTAGAATGTGGCTAGACTTAGATTTTGACTTTGGCTGCTGGGTGGATAATCTAGTATGGGGGGACAAAACTAAAAGCTGTGAGACCAGTTTGCTGGTTTTCATAGAAGTCCAGGCAACAGACAAGGACATCCTGGATTACATTAGTGATAGCAATAATGGAAATAAGTGCATGGATTTGATATCTATTTTGGAAATAGAATCAATAATCATAGTGGTAACTGTTGGATTGGATGTGTGGGGTGAAAGAGAAAAAATAAGGATAACTCTTTGGTTCCTAGCTTGACCAAGTGGGTGGACAGTGGTACAGTTTACTGAGATGGGTGTAGAGTGAAACAGGAAGAGTTTGGGAGAAGCCAAAAGTCCCATTATGGATGTGTTAAGTTTGAGACACCAATTAGGTCTCCAGGTGTACATTTGTTGATATGAATATTTGTTAAATCAATATATGTAGTTCTGCTTTCACTTAGGACGTAGAAGCTAAAAGGAATGTCACTATTGCCCAATCATAAAAAGTTGATAATCTATATTCTTTCTTTTTTTAAGTCTAGATACCCATAATGTTTGAATTCCAGGTACTATGACAGGCTGAGGGGAAGATTTCTTTGGGCAGAGTATGACCTGAACAGTTCTAGGCTTCCCAAGTCCAGGAGTTCCTTTCCTATTAAATTTTGATTTGAAGTTAATGTGGTTTTCAAAAAGAACACATTCTACTTTCTTGTATTTGTTAAAAAAAAATCTGGGGGCCAGCCCAGTGGCACAGAGGTTGGGTTTGGCACGCTCCACTTTGGGGGCCCGGAGTTCACGGGTTCAGATCCCGGGTGCAGACCTAAACCACTCATCAAGTCATGCTGTGGTGGCATCCCACGTACAAAGTGGAGGAGGATGAGCACGAATGTTGGCTCAGGGCCACCCTTCCTTAAGCAAAAAAGAGGAAGATTGGCAACACGTGTTAGCTCAGGGCCAATCTTCCTCAGCAAAAAACAAACAAACAAAAATCTGAGTATGTTTGTGTATAAAACTTACATCATTATCATTACTTCATTTAACAAAATATTTACTGAGGACCTACTATGTGCTCCTTCCCTCAGTCCAAGCTAACATCATTTCCCATAGAGAATACAAGAATGATTTCCCTACTTATACTCTTGTATTCTTCTAACTCATTCTCCTCACATATACTAAGTGATATCTTTAAACTCCAGATTATCAAGATTTGGACATGCTTGCTTCATGTACCTGCCTCCTCCATTCCCCCAACCTTTGGAGTATTCTAATCTAAATCCCAGATATCATCCTTTCACATCTATACATTTTATTATACATTTCTAAAAAATATGGATTTTTTTACATAATTATAATGCTGTTATCCTTCCTACACAATTAACAATAATTTCATGGCATCATCTAATATGTAGTTCATATGCAAATTTTCCCACTTGTTTAAGAAATGTCTTATTACTACTTGCTTGTTTGAATCAAGAAACAAACAAGGTCTGCAAATTAACTTGTGTTGTTTTATTTCTTAGGTCTCTAACTGTTTAGTACTCTCTCCTTTTATTTATTTTTCGACACCATTAACTTTTTTTTTATTTTGAATTTAAAACTTTATTTTTTTTTTAATTTTTTGTTTATTTCACTAACATTGGTTTATAACATTGTATAAATTTCAGGTGTACATCATTATACTTCTATTTCTGCATAGATTACATCATGTTCACCACCCAAATACTAATTACAACCCATCACCACACACATGTGCCAAATTATCCCTTTCACCCTCCTCCCTCCCCCCTTCCGCTCTGGTAACCACCAATCCAATCTCTGTCTCTATGTGTTTGTTTATTGTTGTTGTTATCTACTACTTAATGAAGGAAATCATATGGTATTTGACCCTCTCCCTCTGACATTCACTTTGCCTAATACCCTCAATGTCCATCCATGTTGTCACAAATGGCTGGATTTCATCGTTTCTTATGGCTGAGTAGTATTCCATTGTGTATATGTACCACATCTTCTTTATCCATTCGTCCCTTGATGGGCACTTAGGTTGCTTCCAAGTCTTGGCTATTGTGAATAACGCTGCAATGAACACAGGGGTGCAAGTATCTTTATGCATTGGTGTTTTCAAGTTCTTTGGATAAATACCCAGCAGTGGAATAGCTGGATCATATGGTAGTTCTATCCTTGATTTTTTGAGGAATCTCCATACTGTTTTCCATAGTGGCTGCACCAGTTTGCACTCCCACCAGCAGTGTATGAGTGTTTCCTGCTCTCCACATCCTCTCCAACACATGTTGTTTCCTGTCTTGTTAATTATAGCCATTCTGATGGGTGTGAGGTGATATCTCATTGTAGTTTTGATTTGCATTTCCCTGACAGTTAATGATTTTGAACATCTTTTCATGTGCCTGTTGGCCATCTGCATATCTTCTTTGGAGAAATGTCTGTTCAACAAATGGTGTTGGGAAAACTGGACAGCCACATGCAAAAAAATGAAAGTAGACCCTTACCTTACACCATACACAAAAATTAACTCAAAATGGTTAAAGACTTGAATGTAAGACCTGAAACTATGAAACTTCTAGAATAAAACATAGGCAGTACACTCTTCGACATGGGTCTTAGCAACATATTTTCAAGCACCATGTCTGACCGGGCAGGAGAAACAATAGAAAAAATAAACAAATGGGACTACATCAAACTAAAAAGCTTCTGCACAGCAAAGGAAACCATCAACAAAACGAAAAGACAACCTAACAATTGGGAGAAGATATTTGCAAACCATACATCTGATAAGGGCTTAATCTCCAAAATATACAAAGAACTGATGCATCTCAACAACAAAAAAACTAACAACCCAATTAAAAAATGGGCAAAAGACCTGAACACACCATTAACTTGCTGCAGAAGCTGGGTCAGCTGTCCCACAGAATGGCCTAGAAACGATGTGGTTTTCTGGGTTTGTCTGTTTGCTTTCAATAATCTATACTCTTAAATAATCCACACTGCCTTAGAGAAGGGCAGATAATTTACAAAATAATCATTCTTGAGTTCATCAGTGAGCTGAGGTTGCAAGGTAATCTGGTGAACTAAATTCCAAGGGGTAAAAGGCTGCTCAAAGGAAACATAGGACACCCAATGTTTTACCATGGAGGGTGCATAGAAGGAAAAGGAGGCAACCATAGGAGTGGGTAAGAGGAACACAAGTGAAATTTTAACACACTCTTAAAGAACAAGTGAGGACTAGTGTGGAAGTATAGAATCCCCAGGAGCCACAGGCACAAGGGAGTTTGTACCCACTTACCAGTTATTCTCCACAGGACTCCACTGGATGCTCATAGGAAAGATTAGGGGTAGGTAGGAAACCAGAGTAAATCTCTCTTGGTGGCACAGGTGCACAAGGTCTGCTAAGATTTGAAGGTAGAACAGGAGTATCTACAGAATCTCATCTCACATTGGGTTCTGCATGAGAAGAGAATGGTGAGCAGCTGCCACTGCCCACAGCCTAGAATATTCTTGATAGGGTTCAAAATATGTCTGCTGTTGGGGTAGTGGAAATAACCTGTTCATACCCCAGAAATGACCACGCTTTTACATGAAGTACAATGCATCTGCCACTGAGGGAGAGTCAGGAAACCCTGTTATGTCCCTATTCCAAGGCAGAAGTTGGCTGCTTCTGGGGGAGAGGTAGAAAACTTGTTCATGCCCAAGATCCCACACTGATACAAAGCAGAGGCTCACTACTGCCCAGGAAGAAGCAGGAAACTTATAAAAGGCAGAGTTCACCTGCATAGGGGAGGAGGAAGTGCAGGAAACCTACCTGAACTGAGGAGGAGGCAAAGATGGCTTGTCATGGGAGAGAAGTGAAAGTGATCAAAAAGCCTGGCATGTGAGACTCAGGAGCACATGGTCTGCCTAAGACTGAGGCGGAAAGCAGGAAAAGTGAAAAACCCCAGCCCCAGCATGAGCCTTGCACAGAGAAACAAGCAACAGAAATGTAAGGCTAGGGAAAGGACAAGAACATGGAGAGAAATCCCCTCTGTGGCAAAGGCACTTAGGGATTGTGGAATGCTGAAGGTGGAGAAGGAACATTTAGAAAATCCCTCTAGGATTCCAGGCCCCACACTAAGAACAAGGTAGCAGTAGTCTACCACTAGAGGAATTTGAAGCCTCGGGTTGACTGAAGGTAACAACATATCAACAACACCACCAGCAAATCCAAAACCAGGGCATCTTCTGAGTAGATAGCTTCAACTCCCCAAAGACTCGTGACCTAACAGAAAAAGAGGCATGTCTAATTCTGGGCATACATATTATTTAGCTCAGTCTCTAATGTTCTTTTATACACATTATCTGGTATGTAAACAAAATTGTGATGAACATAAAAATCAAGAACAAAACAACCCATTGTCAAGAGATTCAGGATTTGGCACAGATGTTGAAACTGATAGGAACTTTAAAATAACTATAGTTAATGTGTTAAAGGATTTAGTGGAAGAAGTATAATACATAAGTGAAGAAATGGGGAATTAATAAAATAATAATAATAAAAATAAACAGAAAGATATATTCATTTCCTAGGCATGCCGTAACAAATTACCACATATAGCGTGGCTCAAAACAAGAGAAAATTATTTTTTCGCAGTTCTGGAGGCCTAAAATCTGAAATCAAGTTTCAGCAAGGCCACACTCTCTCCAGAGGCTCTAGGGGAGAATCTTTCTTTGCCTCTTTTAGCTTCTGGTGGCTGTCAGCATTCCTTGGCTTCCTTGACTTGTGGCCACATTGCTCCAATCTCTGCCTCCATCTTCATGTTGTCTTCTCCTCTAGGTGTCTGTGTCTTCTCTTCTTCTGTTTCTTATAAAGACACTTATCATTGGATTTAGGACCTACTCAGGTAATCTAGGATGATCTCATCTCAAGAACCTTAACTTAATTATATCTTAAAAGATCCCTTTCCCAAATAAGATAACATTCACAAGTTCCAGGGATTTGGACATGGACATATTATTTAGGGGGCCACTATTCAATCCACTAAAGATAGAAACCATAAAAGAGAGTAAGATAGTGTGGTTGGCAGAATAATGAACTCCCCAAAGAAGTCCACTTTCTAATCCACTAAATCTGTGAATATGTTACCTTACATGACAAGAGGGACTTGAAAGATATGATTAAGTTAAGAATTGTGAGATGGGGCTATTATCCTGGATTAGCCAGATGTGCCCAATGTAATCACAAGGGTTCTTTTAAGTGAAAGAGGGAGGCAAGAGAGTCAGAGAGAGACTTGAAGATACTATGCTGATAACTTTGAAGATGGAGGAAGGGTCCATGAGTCAAGAAATGCAGACGGTTTCTAGAAGCTGGAAAAAGCAAAGGAAATGGATTCAAAAACCAGCCTCACTGACATCTTGATTTTAGCCAAATGAGACCCATTTTGGACTTCTGACCTCCAAAACTTTAATAGAATAAAGTTGTGTAGTTTTAAGCCACAGTTTTTGGTAATTTGTTATAGCAGAATAGGAAACTAATACAGATGGAAATACTAAACATTAAAAAAAATATTTCTTTCCTTTGACAGGTTTATCTGCAGACTGGACAGAGAAGAGGAGATAATCAATGAACTTGAAGATAGAAACTATCCAAAATGAAAAGCAAGAGACAAAGAGAAAAAAAAATAGATATCCAAAATTTTTGGAAGAAAACCAAACAGTCTAATATATCAGGAATTGTACTCAATAGAATAAGAAGAGAGAAAGAACAGAAGAAATATTTGAAGAAGTAATGGTCAAGAATTTTCTGAAATAATAAAAGGCAACAACAAAAACAAAATGAAAAAAAAATCAAAGAACCCCAGAAAACCCCAAGCAAGATAAATACAAATAAAAAAAGCCCACAGCTATCAAAATTGCAGTCAAACTGCGGAAATTCAGACAAAGAGAAAAATCTTGAAGCAGAGAAAGAGAAAAGAAACATTACAGAGGAAGACACAAATTACAGCAGATTTTTTGTCAAACTATACAATCCAGGAGATAATGGAGTATCTTTAAAGTAATGAAAGAAACAAAATAGTCAACTTAGAATTATATATTCAGTAAAAATATCTTTCAAAATAAAGATGAAATACAAACTTTCTCAGACAAACAAAAGCTGAGAGAATTCTTTGTCTGCAGACCTGTACTACAAGAAATATTAAAATAAGTTCTTCAGGCAGAAGAAATGTGATACCAGAGAGAAAGTTGAATCTATATAAAAGAATAAAGAGCACTGGAAATGGTAAAAATTAAATATAAAATAAACATTTTTCTAATTTTTTTTTGAGGAAGATTGGTTCTGAGCTAACATCTGTGGCCAATCTTCCTCCTTCTTTCCTTTTTTCTCCCCAAAGCCTCAGTAGATAGTTGTATGTCATAGTTGTACATCCTTCTAGTTGCTCCATTCTTCACTAAAGAAGAAATACCAATGACAAATAAGTACTTGAAAAAATTTTCAATATCATTAGTCAATAGGAAAATGCAAATTAAATACACAATGTGATACCATTTTATACCTATAAATATAGCTAAAGTTTTTTAAATGAACAAATAAATAAATTGAGGTGATGGAAATATTCTATATCTTGATTGTGGTGTAGGTACATAACTGTTCTGTTTTTCAAAATTTATAGAACTGTATACCTATAAAAGGTGAACTTTAGTGTGTGTATCTCAACAAACCTGACTTAAAGAAATAAAAAGCATTGCACTGAGTGAAAAAGCTAGACAGGAAAGACTGCATACTATATGATTCCATTATATGATATTCTAGAAAAGCCAAACCATGGGGACAGAGACCAGTGGTTGCCAAGGGCTTGGTGTGAGGAGATTAGCTACAAAGGACTATAAGAGAAGGTTTTGTGGTGATGGAAATATTCTATATTTTGGCTGTGGTAGAGGTTACAAGATTTTACATTCAGTCCTCTATATCCACAAGTTTCACATCCTCGAATTCCAGGGATGCGAAACCCGTAGACACAGGGGGCTGACTGTATTCATTGTACTATGCCATTTTATATAAGGGACTCGAGCATCCATATTTTGGTGTCCACCAGAATTCTTGGAACCAGTCCCCCACAGATACCAAGAGATGACTATATTTGTCAAAATACATCAACTGTATACTTAATAAGGCTGAATTTTATTTTACGTAAATTATACCTCCATAAGTGAGTGAAGGAACGAATGCCACATAACACCCATTCCATTGATTCAACAATCATCTTTGATTTAATATCTTAGGATGTGCCAAACACTGTGCTAGCGATATGGGGAAACATAAGCAAATAAGGAAAATTTACCCGCAGAAGTTTTACTGGGAAGTGCTCCTGAGAGTAACACCTGTGAAGGAGTAAAGGAAGCAAGATTGGGCAGAAGGCCATCTCGTCACCAAAAAAGGCCCTGCCAATCCCATGGGGAGTTCTGGAGCTGGGATGAACCTACAGAGTGGTTCCAGTTGAAGAAAAAGTGTGGGGACTTTGTGCCCCTGCATCAGCCAGTCCTTAAATGGAAGCTGCTGCTGGGAGGAGGCGTTATCCCAGGTGAGCAAAGTTCCCAACGACGGACTCAGTTATGAGCTGTCAACAGCCAGTATTCCCAGCATTTAGAGAAACGAATTCCTTGATCCTGAAGGGGGGCTGCGTCCCTGGATGGTACAACACAAGCATTCTCTACAAGATGTGACAACTTAATGGGGACATTGACATGTACATGGCTAGTTAGACTCTGAAGAAGAATGAGATCAGGGTTTTTATAATAAAAATAGAGAGTGTGTTATGGGAGTCAGAGAACTAATGGGGGAGGGGGATGCAATGGAGTGTCACTGGGACAACTTTATTATTATACATCATTACATAAATCAGCACACAACATGGTATTGGGGGCTGGGAAGCAACCTAAGGGCTGATATCTAAAGAATTCATTATCTGGGCTCCCTTGTCCTCTGGCAGCCATTGATTTGGCCAATGTCAGAGGGTGAAGGAAGCTGAGTTTGAAGTATTCATTCCTTGTTCTCTCCCTGCCTCTCCATAGCTCTGACAGAAGCTGTGGTTCTTTACAGCCAGGGCTCCTGAACAGCTGTTTCTCCTACTTCATGGCTCTAGCTCTCACTGGCTGCAATAACACTACTTCCTCCCTTTGCCCTTTCAGGCTCAAGAGTAGTAATGGCTTCCTGCTGTGGCTAGTCCCCGGGTGCCTCACTACCCTTTGTTGGTTCCCTTAACTTGGCCCTGAAATAGTCCCTTTATAAATCAGTTCAACTCTTCCGAGTATGCCAAGTGTCCTGCCAGGACCCCCTGACTCATCCACTTTTGCTGCTTGCATTCTAGCAAAGTCTATTTCTGCTTTCTCATTCCTCTTCTCTATCTTTTGGAACCAACCAGCCAATTAATTAGAAGCTCTCTCTGATAATATTTCCATCTCATTTGGGGTTGGGTTATTTATCCTACAGGAATTAAAATAAGTGAAGGCTAATGTGTTTAACAATCTAACTTGTATGTTCCCCCTACCCAACCCATCCCCATGGTGCCATGCTTTTCCCTTTGCCTGCAATGCCTGCCTTCTCCTACTCATCCTACAAGACCTACTAATAGGGTCAGCTCTTCAACAGAGGCTTCTCTGACCTGTCCCTCCACCCAATAGCAAATTTAAATGCTTTCTCCTCTTTGCTACCATAGCTCATTACAGATTCCTTTATTATAACAGTTATCACATAGTTCTACGACTATATACACCCATTTCTCTCCACAAGACTATAAATTCCCACAAGACTGTGTCCTGTTCATTTTTCTGTCTCCGGCATCTAAAATATGTATGGTACATAGCAATTGCTCAGTAAATTTATGATGAATGTGTTTGCGAGGGAAGCAAGATTCCTCTATAACAGTTCAAGTATAAGCCAGGTACACTTTGGATTTAAAGCCACCATCAATCAACAAATCCATGGGTTGTCAGGGTTAGATGCCAGGAGGAGCCTTCTCTAATCCTGCTTGGAAACACAAATGCATTTCCAGCTTTCCAGTTTCATTGGCTCATTTACACTCCTTAATATTAGCTTGTTCAACATAGGACCACAAAAATCCAAGTTTACAGAGTTGAAGTCCAAGAATCTCCTATACGCACATGGACATGGTCATACCCCCTAGCCCAGGCAGAATTACAGCAAATCAAAGGGAGGTATTCTTTTTTCCAGCTTCTCCAAACTGGAAACATAAGCAAAGGCAGTAAAATTGCATACCTTGTACCATCTGTCCTCTCTTGACCTCTTTCCATAAACTAACTTTGGAATCTTAAGGTTTCAAGATAGATTCTGAACATTAAACACCTTTATGAAGATGCTATTTAAAAGAGTTTTCCAAGGTTATCCTCTGGGAGGCTTTAGTTTATGTGATTTTAGCTTCCATCGAAACTGAAGTCAATCTGCTGTTTTCTACTCCATATGGTCTGGCAAGTAGCTCCTCCCTTTCCACTGCAGGGAGTTAACTCCACAGCAGAAACAGTGAGTCACAAGGACAAGAACCAAATGATGTAGACGACCCCATCAGAACCACTCAAGCTGGTGTAAACATTCTAACATGGCATGGGGATTCGACAGAGCACAGTGCTCCTTTCTTCCCAGACCTGAGTCACCTTTCTCTAGGGATCAAATGCAATAGCAGTGTTTTTAATTGAATTCCTCAGAGCAATGGCATATATTTTGCCTATTGTTTACAGTGAAGTTTATAAGGAAGATATTGATATAACCACAAAAAGAAAAGTATACTTTCTTATCTCCAACTACTCCCTCCTAGCTGCTAGTTCTAGCCTCCTGAACTAGTTTAGTGAGGAATTATTTAAGCTCTTGAATGTGACATTGGTCTCCTTTCACAGAGAGATGGCTTATGCCAAGAAAATGCTCCTAAACCAGAAGATGACTAGAACCTGGTCTAGGGAAATGCAATCATAGTCAAATTTAAATTATCTGTAAAGGGTAGTGGGAAATTTCTTTAAAGTATGATGGCACGGGAAGTAAGCTGAACTCAAGGAACTGAGTGAAGGAGGATGAAAAAGTGCAAGAAACCCTATGTATCACCTTCCTTTTATAGCATTGTATCTCATTTAATCCTAATAGCATCCATGGCTGGTAGATATGATTAACTCCATTTTACAAATAAGGAGACTAAGGCTCAGAAGGGTAAGTAAGAAACTAAGGCTTTACTCTATGTCAACTCAATGAATCCTTCAGTTAATAGGATTGGTGGTGGGGATGGCAAAGTTTCTGCTTCAAAAAAATTGATCTACTCATTGCTATCACTGCTCTGTCCCACCTAAACATGTACTGTACTTTTTCATCTCAGTGACTTTGCTGCTTCTGTTTCTGAAAATTCCTTCCCTACTGCCTTCTCTGCTAATCCAGTCTTCAATCTCAACTCCAATTCCATTTCTTCCAAGAAGCCTTCTCAGATCATGCTGTACACAGGGACTGCATCTTTGCTGAACTCCTATAGCCTTTTATCTCTGCTCACATGGCACTTGTCACATTTTGCCGGTTATTGGTAGCCATTTTCCCAAGTGTATGTCTTTTCTTTCCAACTAGCTTGTAATCAGCCCAAGATCAAGTACTTGATCTTAACAGTCCTCAGTATTCTTAAAAATAATTCTGAGCACCCAGCTGAATACCAATATATAACAAGCATTTAGGAATAAGAGAATGAATAGTTTATACAAGAAACATTTAAAAACATGTCTTGTGCATGTCCTATCACTACTTATTTATTGCCTACCCTTTCCATATTTACATTGCAACACAAGCATGATTCTCATTTGTCATAGAAAAAGTAAATCTATTCACTAAAGTAGGAAAATAACTAAATTATTCTATAAGAGTTTTCAACAGCAACAGTTGAAACAAACAAAAAAAGCATAAATCACCATGACCTGAGTTAATAGGGGTTAGTTAACTGGTTAGCCTGTCCTTATATGGCTTCATTTTTCCTTGTAAGAGAATTTACCTCTTTAAAAAAGAATTGGGAGGCAAAGGACATTTGTCTGAGGCCCCACGAGCCCCATGGATGACCCTGTATTCAGACCACAAGCCCTCGAGAGAGTGATAGGGTTGGGGAAGGTAGTTAGAAACACTCAAGGTCTCAACTGGGCCCAAGTGAGGAGAACAATAAACTCAGAGAAAACCCAGGCAAATAAACAGCTTCACTGAATGATCCACCCCTTCAAGGGAATTGCCCATTCTTGGGAATTGTAAATCCTTTCTGTCTTTCCTTCCTTTGTCATGCTACATGATTAAGTCCTTAGTTAATGAGAAAAACATTTGACTTATTCATGTTCAATAAATTCCCATGAAAAAGATGAAAATTGGAAACAATTTCAGGCTGAGAACCATTAAAAAAAATTCAAAAGCATCCATCAAGCCACTCTGTACCAAATGGAGGCATTTAGCACCATCCTGGCAACCTGAGCCATATGCTCTGCCCTGTCCACCCAGCAAGAAGCATCTAAAAAACCACAGGGAGCTCATCTCAGGCTCCTCCAGCAACATTCCTCATTCTCGGATCAGGCCCAACCCAGGCTGGGATGGAGCGTTAGAACCAGCAGATGTCCGAGACACAGAACTTGGAATGTAACCTACATATTTTCATCAGTCGTTAAATTATTTTTCTATTAAAGCATCTTCAAAAAAATTTAAGACCAAAAGAAAGAGAAGAAAAAGAAACAATCACCCATAATTATACCTTCTTAAGCTAGCAAATATTAACAGAACTCTTGACTTTCTCCCTCAAAACCTTCCCCCATCTCCCAACATTCTGATCTCATTGAATGGCAATGCCATCCACCAATTAGGTCAGATAGGCCACAAATCTAACAATCTGCCTTTATTTCTCTCTATATCCAATCAATGAGCATTTTTCTAATAGCTTTCATATTTATAGTTATAAAATTTCAGCTTCACTACAAATTTAATGGGGTTAATATTTTGTAAATATTAAACCAATGTTATTTTTGTTGCTCTTTCCCATTACTCTTGTTTCCTGACAGTCATTTAACTATTATAACCCCAGAAATCCCCTCTACAGCAAGGAGAAGATTGTGACTCAGAGGAAGTGCCAACAAGACAGGAAGACATAGAAAGCCCACTCCTCCAGCCCCTAGTGGATTGCAAAGAATGGATACAGACAGGGAAAGCCTCTACATATGTAGTAAGTATAAGGAAATGTAGTGTAAGGAAAAATAAATCTCTGAGGTTGTAAGCCATCAAGATTTGAGAGTACTTTGTTTCAGCAGCATTACCCAACCTATCCTGACTGATACACCAAGTTATACCAAACCCAGAAATCCCTAATAAGCAGACTGATGTTATCTCCAGAGTCACCTAGAGCCACTCAGAGCTGACAATTTCTCTGTCTTTCCTCTACCTCCTATAGAGATGGCACAATGCTTAGACCTTTTCTGAGAAGTTAT
The DNA here is from genome assembly GCF_057802395.1 of Ceratotherium simum simum. Taxonomy (NCBI): domain Eukaryota; kingdom Metazoa; phylum Chordata; class Mammalia; order Perissodactyla; family Rhinocerotidae; genus Ceratotherium; species Ceratotherium simum. The sequence goes on from NC_141924.1 coordinate 21,183,335, forward strand.
AAAATAGGGATAGCTCCATGTTTGGAACAAATCAAGAGCATATTTCTCAAGGCTTATGTGAACCTTAGGTAATAACTCCAAGTCTCACTACAGCCCAGGTATATTCTGCTCCTCGTGGACTTGCATTTCCTGTCTCCTGTCCCCTCCCAAGCACGAGGAATCATCAGCAGGAAATGTACTCACGTAAATCAGGCTTAGGAAGAAATAGCCTCCTGTGATTTGTCCTCATTTTCTTTCCTTTTTTCTTTCTTTTCATTAAAAACCTAAATGCAATAATTCTTGCCTTTTTTCTTCTATAGAAAACCTGACTAGTATTTCCTAGAAAGGAAACCTGAATTTAATCATTGCTTTCTACTAATGACAAGAAAATATACTTGTTGTGGCCTCCAGAATATCACCTCAACATCCTTTATCCTACAAATTGCCTTTTCAAAAGCAGGGCATGCTGTGTCTAGAATTTAAGCTTCCAATGTAAACAGCTACATTTTGATTGAGATAAATAGACTTGCCCCTTTCATTGCTGCACATAAACTGAAAATGACAGACTCCTGGCTCATCATCATTAAGTTTTAACAGACGATCCACCTCGTATTAGGGATGATTGAATGGCCATATAGAGGTTCAACAATGGGCAGGCTTTGCAGCAATCCATCAAAGACAAGGCAACTTGACAGACAAGGTACCTAATTCCAAGAAGAAGAAGAGAGGCTAGATAATCCTCTCAAGATTCTTTTTGGTCTCTGTGGTCCTGTGATTATATAATAAAGCTATTCTAAAGCCACTTAAGTCAAGCTAAGAGCTTTTTTTAGTTAAAAATGCTACACTCATTGGAATTACTTGAATTTAGAGCCAACAAGATTAAAAAAACATTTCCCTTGTAAGTCAGGAGATAATTAAAAATATTTATTCATAGGAAGAGAGAGAAAAGAAGTTTTTCATTTAAAACAAAAGCATAAATCTAATTGATTCACAGTAAACTGACTGATCATTAGAAGAAATTATTTATTTAAAAAAAACATTTAGTGGCATGCTAACACTTACTACGTGGCATGCTTTTAAGTCTTATAACAACTCTCTGAGATAGATACCAAACCCATTTTACAGATTGTGGAAAGGAGACACAGAGAGGTTAGGTAACTTGCTCAAGGTTACACAGGTAGTAATTGGCAAAGCTAGGATTCAACTTGGGGATACGGTTCCAGACCGTATCTTAGTTCTTAGTTCTTAGTCACTAAGGTATGATGGCACCCAAGTAGGAGATACTGAATATGAATTTCAGGTTGACTACAGACTTCTGGAAACCTTCTAAGAATCTTAGGTTCCAGAGGGACTTTTAGGGCCACCTCCTGATAATATCTCACCAACAGATCATCCAATCTGTGCTAGAATACCTCCACCAAGGGAAAACTCACTACTTTGCAAGGCAACTCATTGAACAAATGTAATTATTAGGAAGTTTTTGGTTAAGACAAAATCTATTTCCTCATAGCATCCACCTATTGATTTTGATTCTACGCTTTGGAGTATGTAGCGTGAATCTAAGCTCTCATTCTCATGCCTGCCCTTTAAATATATGAAGACTTATGTCCCAACTTATCATTCCCTTCTCTTCTTCCATTTTGTTCTTCTCAATTACTTATTCAATTATCCCACATGTAGCAGAGTTTCAAGAATCATCACCAGCCTCATCACTGTTCCCCAAACACACTCTATTTTCTCTGTATCACTCTTAAAGTGGGGTGCTCAGAAGTGAACAACATACTAAAGAATGGTAAGATCAGAGCTAAACAGAGCAATACACCCAATTTCCTCAACTCCAAACTTCTTATAACACCATGTACAAGAGCAACTAACATTTTTGGGTCAGCCATATCATGTCATCAACTCACACTAAAATTACTGTCACTTTTATTTTATGGTAAAATATAGCATAGTTCCAAAAGAATGTAGAAAACCTATGTACAATTTTAAAAACTACAATAGAAATGAACTGTGTATCCACCTCTCAATTTTAGATATAGGACATTAAAAGTAGCTCAGAACCTCCATATACATCTCCCTAATTGTAGCCCTCTTCTCCCGACCCCAAAATAATCACAGGTCTGTAGTTTGTTTTCATCATTTCCATGCTTTTTTTATTATGTTTTTACCAACCATGCGTCCCAAAACTATATATTGTTTAATTTTATTTTAAAAAATATTATATAAATGGAGTCTTCATGTGTATATTTTTATTTCACTGAACATTATGTTATTGAGATTCATCCATTTAAGTTCATTTTATCTTTCACTGCCACGCTAAGTCTCCCTAAACTTTTCCCATAGAATTTTTTTAGATGAAGGAATAGAATTTTATATTCATCTCTGTTACATAGAATCTACCCAATCTCTTCCATCTCAGAAAACATCTCTTACTGAATAAGACGAACCTTGCATTGGTATGGGGATATTGTTCATATTATAATCCTGGATTGGCCTCTAGGTTCCTTTTAAATGCAGAAGCCCCAAGTCTTGAAGGAATTGCTGAGAAAGAACCAAGCTTCCATGATTTAAACCACATACTGAAAAGAATAATCTCTTATTTTTTTTTAAAAAAGAAGTGCTTAATAAATTTAAAGCTGATTTTATGTTCAAAGGCAAACAATAATTGTATTTTATTTGCCACAGGTGTAAAGTATACACATTTAATTTTTCTCAGCAACCGAATTTCTTTAATTGCCAACATTTTCAAGTGATCTTATTATTAAACTAGCACAGAAAGTCATTATACCGCTTAAAAATAAGGAATTTTTGGTTATTATGGAGGATCTTTTCAGTTAATCAAGAACCACAACTCTTGGTACATATAGAGACAACTCTAAATTTCTAGAATCAGAGAATGTGGATGGCTTGAAAATCCATGTTTAACACACTCTCTCACACACACACACACACACACATGTTCCTGAAACACATAAATAGATGAAACAACACCCTGAGTTACCCTTTAAAAATCTGAGTTATTAGTATGTAGGAAAAGAGTTTCATTTCCTCTCTTTTCCCCTTCCAATCTTCTGGTTGAGGAGCTAATAACCAAAATAAAGACCAAGACGAATAAATGAGGGAGGAGTGAAGACTTTGGTTAATATCTGTGATTATCTGTGCAATCTCCCATCACACATTGACTAGACATAATAGGGAGATCTCAATAAGTAATGATCACTGGGCAGTAAAGTAAAGGGAATCACTCACTCAAAGATTTCAAGTAGAAGAGTCCTATCATTTTAAACCAAGAGGCCCCTGCTATACAGGGAGAATAAAACTGATAAACATGCTCACCTCACTATCATATTTGTTAATAAGCAAAGCTAGTATCCAGCAGGGTCCATGTTCAGAAACCACTACCCTGTCTACTATGAATAACGTCTCTGCCATCTCTATTCATTTCTCAACTAACGAAGATATACAACATATTCAGCTTTGAATGCAAAGCCACCAAGCCATCTGGAACGACTTTTATTTTGCCATCAAATTCTTGATGGAAACTGAGTTTAGGTATGTAGAAAGAAGATAACATTAGTTAGGATATGCAACTGTAATAACAAAGCACCCCAAAAGTCTCCCTGACTTGAACAAAAAAGTTACCTGTCAGGAGGCTCCCATCACTTGGGTCAACAGGGTCTCTGCTCCAAGGATTGAGTATAATGGAGACACTAATGGCCTTCTTGGTCAACAGGGCAAAGAAAAAGAGAGAGGAGATTTTCCCATGAGCTCTTCTAAGCTTCATCTCAGAAGTGACATGTGTCATTTCTAGTCACAGCCCATTGGTCATAATTAGTTATATGATTCAACCTAACTGTAATACTCCTGGGAAATTTGGGGGAACACTACCATCTCTGCCATAAAAGAGTATCCAAATCTTAACTTTATATTAGGGTAGAAAGCTAGCAATCTCTCTTTTTCACCTCCTTCCCCTATCATAGAAATGCTAATTAAAACCCATTGGGAGGTGCAAAGTTTCAATAGCCTTGGAAACAAGCGGTGTTCATCTCTGATCTGAATCCTATAAAAAAATTCTACCTGCCAAATGGCAGATAAAATCTGGAAACAATTTGCAGAGGCATATAGGCAAAAATATATTAGAGTAAATCCATCTATCCAGCCCACATTTTTACCTTTAAAATTTGACTTGGCTGGCCTTGGTTGACTCAGAGTTGCTGTCAAAAGGCAGCCTGAGATGTTCCACTCCCTCCCCAGTCAGGTACTGCTACCATTCTCTGCAGTGTAATTCAACTGGGAATAGAGATAGGTGAGAAGAGCTCTCAAGCTGACATTTCTGAACTCCACACCTCTTAATGAGACAAGCTAGTGAGACAAGGAAATTCACTGTAAGGCAATCAGAATCCACATAAAGTAAAAGACTAGAATACACTAGAAAATAGGTAAGGAACTTTGCATATCAACCTGTCTTCCAGCTTAGGATATGAGGATCCTAGTAGCAAGCAGGTGGGAAGTTATAGAAATCAAAGAGATCCTAGCAACCTTTTATAACTGGCATTGTCCTACCACACTTGGGATGTGAACAATGATCTATCAGTAAGTATTAAAAGAGAGATACTTATTGGAGGAGGAGGGTAGAACAGTCTTGGTCATCTTAGAAAGTAGCTCCAATGTAACACTAAGATCTATTTACCCAGATTAGCAGAAAGTTTAGTACCTATCCTCTGGGCATCCCGCTTCCTGAGTCTAAGCACTCCCCGGAGTGCTAACTCACTTTATAGACCAGTCTTGCCTACTCTGCCCCAACTCTGATGCCAGAAATCAGATGTGTCTCCTTGAAGCTGGAAGATCTGCTACCTTTTCTGAAATCTAGTCAAGAGATATGGGTTTCCTTCTTCTACCTAGGCCCCTCTCTTGGAATGGAGGTTCTACCTGGGTGCCACTGAAATATTTGGGCCCAAGTTGCCCTTTCCCTGGTTCATGAGGTGGAGGTCCCACATCATAAGAGGAAAACCAAGATCTGGGGCTATTGCCCCTCTCCACCAAGTACTCTGCTCCTTAAAGTTGGACTGTCACTCAGAGAGGTGTGTCATTGTCCCTGCCCACAGCACCAGAGCTATGGCTCAGAGATCTTGCCCAGAGAAAGAAGCAAGCTATAAAACAGAGGACTCAAATTCTCTCCCCAAAGGAACTGACTTCATTTTCAACAGAGCGTGAAGAAGTTCAAGCCAAAAGGCACTCTGAAAAACAGTCGAGGTGTGGTGAAAGGCAAGTGGAAGGAAATTGATAGATTCATTGGAGAAATAGGCTAAACTGTAAACTGGATGATTTGCTGGAGAGAAATAGGAAAAGAGACAGCTGGGAGGAACCTTCCTGGGGACAGAACATATCTCAAACACTGACCACAGGAACTATGCTTTCAAAGGAGCCCAAATTTTATTGGATCAGTTTGCAGAGCAATCTATAGGCCCAAGGCATTGTTGAAAGCAATAGAGCAGTCAGCCAGCAATTGGTGGAGCTTAACAGCTGGGTTTGACCAAAGAAAGATATAGACAAAAAAAGCCCTACCAAATCCACTGTCTTCCCAGGGTGACTGTGGGCATACTCAAGTTGCACCCCCTGAAGAGCAACATCAGAGGCTTCATACTGCAGGGAAAGAAACAGATTTTACTAAAATAATATGGTCAGTCAATAAACAAAAAAATAATAACAAGCTCTAGAGGGTGAGGACCAGTACCCAGAATTGTTACAATATATTATCTAAAATGTCCTGTTTCCAACAAAAACTTACAGGACAAGACAAACAGGAAAGAATGACTCATGCACTGGAAAAAAAGTAGGCAAGAGAAACTGCCTGTGAAAGCAACCAAAGTCATATTTAACAGAAAACGTCTTCAAAGTAGCCATTATAAATATTTTCAAATGACTGAGAGACACTATGATTTAAAAAGTAAAGGAAGGTATGATGACAATGAACAATGTCACATCAAATAGAAAATATCAATAAGGAGATAAAAATTATTTGGGAAAAAAAAAAAAGAACCAAATGGAAATTCTGGTCTTGAAAAGCACAACTGAAATGAAAAATTCACCAGAGGGGCTCACTAGCAGATTTGAACTGGAAGAAGAAAGAATCAGCAAACTTAAAGATAGATTGGTAGTGATTATGCAATCCAAAGAACATAGAGAAAGGAAGATGGAAAAAAATGAACAGAGCCCCAGAGAAAAATGGGGCACCATTAAACATACCAACATACATGTAACAGGAAACCAGCAGAAGAAAGAGAGAAAAGCAGAAAAAATATACAAAAAAATAGTAGCTGAAAAGGTCTCAAATTTATGGAAAACATTAATCTACCCATTAAGTAAGTTCAGTGAGCTCCAAGTGGAATAAATGCAAAGAGATCAACAAACATACACATGATAGTAAAAATGCTGAAAGCCAAAGATTAGGAGAAAATCTTGAATGCAGCAAGAGAAAAATTACTCATCACTTACAAGTGACCTGCAATAAGATTAACAGCTAACTTCTCAGCAGAATCAATTGAAGCCAGAAAGCAGTGGATAATATATTCAGAGTGCACAAAGGGAAAAAAGAAACACTATCAACCAAGAAATCTTATATCCAACAAACATAAGGTGAAATAAAGACATTTCCCAATAAACAAAAACAGAATTTGTTGCTAGAAGACGCACCTTACAAAATAAATACTAAAAGTGTTCAGGCTGCAAGCAAGTGGCCCCTGACAGTAATCTGAATCTACATGAAAAAACAAAGAGTACAAATAAAGGTAACTATATAATCATAAAATATGGCATATTTCTTCTCCTTTCTTCTCTTTAACTGATTTTAAAAACAATTGTATGAAACAATATGTATACAATGTATTGTTAAGCCTATAACATATGGAAATGTAACATATTTGCCAATAACAGGACAAAGGAGATTAGTGGGAACAAAGAGGTATTGGGCTGAGGAAATAATTCCAGATGGTAATTTAGATCCACAGGAACAAATGAAGAAAACCAGAAATGATAAATAAGAAGGCTAATATAACAAGATATATATATGTTTCCTCCCTCTCTCTCTATACATATATAGTATACTACATTATAAATATACTTGTTCTTTCTCATATGAGAGTTGTTATGCTTTTCTCTCTCATGTCTCTCTCTCGTACACACATTCTCGCTCTTCTTTTTTCTCTTAGCTTCTTTAAAAAACATAAAAGTATGTAAAGTAATAATTATAACAATGTATTGTTGAGTTTGCGATATTTATAATGTAATATGTATAATAATAATACCACAAAAAGGGAAGGAGGGAACAGAGGTATATAGAAGCAACATTTCTATATCTCACTGGAGTTGTTAGTGTAAATCTCAAGCTTATTCTGATAGAATGTATACATTTATTCTATACAATGTATATAGTAATCTCTACAGCAATAAATAAGGAAATAATTCCAAAAATATAGTGAAAAATATCACTAAAGAAATTAAAATGCTATATTGGAAAATATTCACTTAATACAAAAGAAAGCAGTAAATGAGGAATAGAAGAGCAAAAAGACTGGATACAATATAGAAAACAAAAAGTAAAATGGCAGACATAATTCCAGCCACATCAATAGTAATATTAAATGTGAATAGTTTAAATAATCCAATTAAAGGCAGAGATGGTCAGACTAAAAAACAAGATCCAATATATGCTGTCTAGAGGACACACACTGTAAATTTAAAATACAAATAAATTGAAAGTAAAATGATGGAAAAAGAAATATCATGCAAGCAGCAACCACAAGAAAGCTGAAGCAGCTACACAAATATCAGACAAAATAGAATTTAAAACAAAAAAGACCCCTACCTCACACCACATACAATAAATCAAAATGGATCAAGAGCTAAAACTACAAACCTCTTAGAAGAAAATGTGGGGGTAAAACTTCATGTCCTCAGATTTGGAAATGGATATGACATCAAAAGCATGCGGAAGAAAAGAAAAAAAATAGATAAATTGGACTTCATCAAAATTAAAAACTTTTGTGCATCAAAGGACACAATCAAGAAAGTGAACTCAACCCAAAGAATTTGAGAAAATATTTGCAAACCATATATCTGACAAGGGTCTAGTATCTAGAATATATAAAGAACTCCTACAATTCAACAATAAAAAGATAAATAATCTAATTTTCAAATGGGCAAAGAATCTGAATAAACAGTTCTCCAAAGAAAATATACAAATGGCTGATAAACATATGAAAAGAGGCACAACATCCTTAGTCATTGTATTAATGTTCTAGGGCCGCCATAATAAAATACCATAGACTGGGTGGCTTAAACAATAGAAATTTTTTTCTCACAGTCTGGAGGTTAGAATTCCAAGATCAAGGTTTAAGCAGGTTTGGTTTCTCCTGAGGCCCCACTCTTTGGCTTGCAGATAACCACCTTCTCACTGTGTCCTCACATGGTCTTTATTTTGTGCAACACATCCCTCTGTGTACTAATCTCTTCTTGTAAAGACACCAGTCAGACTGGATTAGGGCTCACCATAATGGCCTCATTTTAATTTACTTACCTATTGAAAGCCCCTATCTCTAAAAACAGTCACATTATGAGGTACTGGTGGTTAGGAATTCAATATATGAATTTGAAGGGGACAAAATTCAGCCCATAACAGTCATCATGGGAATACAAACCAAATCTATAGTGAAATACCACTTCAGACCCACTAGGATGGCTAGAATCAGAAAGTCATATAATAACAATGTCATAAGAATGTTGGAAAGGATTTAGAGAAATCAGAACACTCATTCACCACTTTAGAAAATAGTCTAGAAATTCCTCAAACAATTATACATAGAGTTACCATATGACCCAGCAATTCCTCTCCTTGGTATATATCCAAGGGAAATCAATCTTATGTCCACACAAAAACTTGAACACTAATGTCTATAGCAGCATTATTCATAACAGTTAAACAATGCAAATGTCCATCAACTAATGAACAGATAAACAAAACGTGGTCTATCAATACAATGGAATAATATTCATCCATAGAAAGGAACGAAGTACTCATGCATGCTACAACATGGATGAACCTTGAAAACATTACACTAAGTGAAAGAAGCCAGTCACAAAAGACCACATAGTATATGATTCCATTTATATGAAATGTCCAGTATTGGAAAATCTGTATAAACAGAAAATAGATTAGTAGTTGCTTAGGGCTACGGGTGGATGGAGGGAAAGGGAGTTGATAGCTAAAGTGTACAGGTAAATTTTGTGGTGATGAAAATGTTCTAAAATTGGCTGCAGTAATGGTTGTGCATATCTATGACTATACTAAAAACCAATGAATTTTACACTTTAAATGGATGAAATTTATCATAGTGAATTATATCTCAATAAAGCTGTTAAAGCTTTATATATAAATTTACACTGATGTATTAATTTCCTATGGCTGTTGTAACAAATCACCACATATTTGGTGGCTTAAAACAATGCAAATTTATTCTTTCATAGTTTTTGAGGCCAGAAGTTTGAAATCAGTTTCACAGGGCTAAAGTAAAGGTGTTGGCAGGGCCGTGTTCTTTCTGGAGGCCTTAGGGGAGAATATTTTTCTTTGCCTTTTCCAGCTTCTAGAGGCTATCCGTATTCCTTACTTTGTGGCCCCTTTCTCCATCTTCAAAGGGCATCTCACTCCACTCTCCGCTTCCATCATCACATGGCCTTCTCTGAGGACCCTTATGATTAAATTGGACCCACCTAGATAATCCAGGATAATCTACCCATCTCAAGATCCTTAACTTTATCACATCTGCAAAGTCCCTTTTGCCATATAAGGTAACATTCACGGTTCCAGGAATTAGGATTTTGACGTCTTTGGGGGGGGCCATTATTCAGTTTACCACAACTGGTATATTGGAAACAAAATGGACATTCGTTGTAAACGTTGGATTTAGAAGTTGAAAAGAAAAAACAGTTTTCTCTACTACACGCAATACTTGCAACACTTCTGTGACTAAATGTTTAGGTTTTTTCCTACCACAATTCAATTCAGTTCTCTGATGGACACCAACTGGGTGCTCTACAATTCAATTCAATTCTGACATTGTCTACCTTGAGTTAGCATGAGATCCCACAGGTTAAGGGCTCAGTCTCACAAGACTCCCCCCCACTTCACTTGCCAATCACAAGTAGTGGGTCCCCACATTACCCATACTTCTGACAGACTTGACTACAAATCACAGATTCCCACAACCTCCTCCTCAGGTTCTATAATTTGCTATGACCGCTCACAGAACTCAGGGAAACACTTACTTATGTTTACTGGTTTATTATAAAGGATACAGGTGAATAGCCAGATGAAGAGGTACACAGGGCAAGGTATGTGGGAAGGGGTGTGGAGCTTCTATGCCTTCTCTGAGCACACCACCCTCCCAGCACCTCTGTGTGTTCTTGTTTGCCAACCTGGAAGCTCACCAAACCGCCTATCATAGGGATGTTTATGGAAGCTTCATCACGTAGGCATAATCAATTATTAACTCAGTCTCCAGCTCCTTTCCCCTCCACAGAGGGTGGGGGTTGGAACCAAATGTACCAAGCTTCTAATCATGGCTTGGTCTTTCTGGTGACCAGCCCTCCTCCAGAAGCCTACTAAGAGTTGCCTTGTTAGAACAAAAAACACTCTTATTATCCAGGAAATTCCAAGGGATTTAGGAGCTCTGTGTCAGGAATCGGGTCAAAGACCAAATATTAGAATAAACGATGTTCCTCGCATACCTATCACTTAGGAAATTACAAAGGTTTTAGGAGCTCTGTGCCAGGAACTGAGGATGGAGACCAAATATAAATTTCTTACTATATCAGAATATCACAGAAGTAGAAACTCTGAATAGATCAATAATCATTAAAGAAACTAAAAATGAAGAATTATCTCCTTCAAACTCTTTGGGTGTAGTTGGTTCTACCGAAGAGTCAACTAATGTGAGTTATGTTTTACAGAATTTTTTGTATGCAATGCCAAATGACCCTCTAAAAATCTTAACCAAAGACTGTATCAGGTGTTGCTCCTTTCCTATATATATGTCCAATTTCCTACTGGACATCTCTACTCCACTAAGATGCCTCACAAACACCTCAAACTCCATAAGGCCATGGCTGAAGTCATCATCTTCCCCCACAGCTAGTTACTTCATGTATGGTTTCTCATATTTATCAGTTTTTGAATATATGTAAAGAAAACCCAACCCATCTGTCTTAAGCCAAAAGAAAATTTATTAGTGCCCATAAATGAAAAAGTCCAAGGGATAGGACGGGTTCAAGCACGGCTGGATTCAGTACTTAAAGGGGTTCATCAGGATTTTGCTTCTCTCTGTCTCTAGGCTTTTCCTTCCATTATGTTGGCTCCATTCTCAGATAGACATTCCCTTAGTGGGTTCAATATAACTGCAGCAGCTTCACTAATTCACACATCCATGTCTTTTTCAATAGGTCCCACAAAAGCTTTGAGATTCACACTGACTGTACCAGCCGAGTTGCTGTAACCAACCTTGAAATGTGGCTGATGGGCCCTGCCTGGGTCATGTGCTCCACTCCTGGAACTGCGGGTGGAGGCAATTCCATCTAGGAACATAAGGATTGAGCTTGAGGAGGGGGCTGCTCCTGGTTCAAAATTGGGACATATTTACCAAGAATATATGCTGAGTGGCAACAACCACCACTGTCCATCTATTACAGTGAGTGTTTCCTGTCTTAGTGAATGGCACCATTCATGTGCTCAAGCCAGAAACCTGGGAGTCCATCTTTACGTCTTTTTCCTCCCCGTCCCTCCACATCCAGCACTGTACTGTTACCACATCCTTCTGATTCTCTCCCTGTACACGTCTCTCAGATCTCTCAAGTTGTCTTTATTTTTACTGTTACCACTCTAGTTCCAAGCATCCAACACCTCTCTGTAACTGGCCTCCCTGTATCTACTTTTAACTCACTCCAATACATGATCCACGCTGGAGTTAGAGGAATCCTTAAAAAACTAAAATCCGAACATGACACTTCCCTCTTCTGTCTCTTCAATGACTCCTTGTTCATCTCAGAACAAAGTGGCCTTGTGCAACACCCCCCACCCTGAACTGTGTGGTACATTTAACCTAGCCTCCTTAAGTCCTTAAATGTGCCATGCTCTCTCTCCCCTGTGGAAATTTCTCATAATGAGTCTTCTGGCCACCCTGTTTGCTTGAACTTTTATTCTTCCGTACTGTCCACTGGCACATGGCAAACCCCTACGCATCCTCCAGATCTCAGCTTAGCCATCACTTAGTCCAGAAAAACTTCTCTGATCTCCCTAGTCTGGGTGAGGGGTCCTCCATTAGGCAACTGTGGCACCCTACGCTACCCCATCATAGTAGTTTATGTACTGTGTTATAACAACCTATGTATTTGTCTGAATCTTCCACTAAATTGTAAATTCTATGAAAGGAGTAAACATGCCTATCTTGTTCATTGTGGGATCCCCAGCATTTATAGCATGGCATCCATGTAATAGGTACTTGATAAATACTTGTTAAAAATAATACCTAACATTTACTATGAGCTTGCTATGTGCCAGCCACTATTTTAAGGTTTTACGTGTGTTAATTCATTTAATCCGCAAACATTTACTGCAACTTCCAGTTTATAAATGAGAAAACTGAGGCACAAGGTTTGAGTGAATTGCAAAGGCCATAGAACTAAAGGTTAAAGAACAAGATTTGAACTCAGGCGGTCTGGCTGCAGAATTCCAAGTTTTTAAACACTATGCTATATTCTTAAGTGTATGTAAGCATGCAAAAATGCTGTCCTAGATATTTTGAGGAACTCAAAAATGAGAGGGGGTGTGGAATAAGAAAGTACACAGATACATAAAATACCCGATAGAGTATTATGTAATACAAGGCTTTCTCTCTTTTAAAACACACAAACAGTAACAAAATCTTTCTGTTTGGTGAGACGGGATTTGTTCACAGAGCACTATTTCAGCATAAAAATTCCTGAATTCAAATGTGTTTGTGACTCAATTACACAGTGGCAGTTGATATTTATGTTAAAATTGAAAAACAAAACCAACAAGTTATTCTGGGCACTAAACCATGTTTAAAACTGCTGCATTTATGTTTTGAAATATTTCTCTATAACTACTAACCTTTCCAACAGGACCAGCTCTTTGATCTTAAGAATTTCCATGCAAGGCCTATGTTTTTCTGCTTTAAAAGAAACAAAGAGATATTATGACTGTCTGGTACTTGGGTCTATAAATAATTAAAATAAAAAAGACTTCACTCACCATTCCCCAAAATTAAGTTAAAGCTTAGAAGAAATGTTTTATAAGTATATTTAATAACAAAAGTAGTTATCACTTAAGCATTACTGTCTGTTTCATAAATGAGTTACTTCTCCATTACAGGAACATTTAATGATGTTTTTAACTAGTTTCATTATAAGACTGTTCAAGGTAGTTAATCAAACATATAGAGAATCAAAACTCACTCTGAATATTCAACCGAAAGAAATACTGCAGTTGGTCTATGAACTCAGTTTAATGAGTTGTGGTTAAAAGAATATACTCTTTAGTGACCAGGAACATCTTCCAAAAGGAACAAGGGCCACTTGCTGATGATAATCCAAAATGCTCTTGGTTTTTTCAAGTCTATAGAATTTTTCTAACAAGTGTAAAATAATATTTCTATTTGCTTACATTGGTGGAAGATGTTAAAATAATAGCCTGCATGTATATTCACAATAAATGAAATGTGAGCAAGCTTGATTTCCTCCCTAAAAATTGGGGAGGCGAGTGGATTTAGTGATGCACAAATAACATTCTTAGGATAGTAAATATTAAAATAGTCTGCAGAGGAAATATGTATAATCTCATTCTCTAAACAGTATTTAAAATTTGTCCAACCACTCAAAAATGAAGGAATGCTTACCTTTGGGATTAAATTGGATCACCACCTTTGAAGTTGTAATGAATATAGCAAACCATTAAAAACATATTTACTAACATGTTTACCAGAGTAAAACTCCAATTTGGACCTATTTAGAGAAACAGAAAAAAGGCTAGACTTTAGGATAATTCAAAATAAAGTGCTATTATTTTGAATAAATTTTTAGAAATTTGAAAGAACACATTTAACAAAATTTTGGTGAGTAAAGATTCTTAGAATCAAGATTTAATAAAGAATGTAGCAAGGATCCATAATTCACAATTTTCCATTTTGGAAAAGAGTTTATTCCCAGGTTTTAAATGCCCCATGTATTTTTGTTTTAATAACTGTTTCCTTACGAAACCCTTTGCTCATATGTAGCCCAAAGTTAAACTTTCATCCTGTCTTATACAAATGGTTAGAAATTCTTAATTAATAGAATTTCTATGCATTATAAAATTACTATGTGACCATCTCAACATGTATGAATATAATATCTGCAAAATAACTAATTACTTTGTGAGTATGTGATTGGTTCCAAATAGTTCAAGAGTATTACTCTCTAAACCAAACTGCAAATTTTCGGTAAAAATTAAAATTTTTTCCTAGGGAAAGAAGTAATGGCTGAAAGAGAAAACAAAATGATCAGGAATAATAATAAAACATTTAAAGTGTCATGGTCTATGAGTGTTAAACTTGGATAATTTATTCATTAACTGTGTTAGCTGAAGAGAAAGCAATTTTGAGTAGTTACTGTAAAAGGTCAGATGGAAAACAAATTTCCTCTGTGTCAATAGGTTAACAAAATGTTATGCTTGCTGACTCTGTATAAAGAGGGCAACTCAGAGAATGCTTGACCTGATTATCTCATCAGCAGCCCATTAAGAGGTTTTTCTTGGAAAAGAAATGGAGAACCCATTTGCACCATTTTTATTACCTCCCAGATTTTTGTATGCTATTGTATAGCAGATATCTTAGCTACTAGTGGGCACTCAATGTGCAGTTATTGGAATAACTGAGTTCTGGTTTAAAATTTCAGGAATCCTGATGGCTTCTGGGTTCAGAAGGAACCTAAAAGGGCAAAATATTTCACACAAATGTTATCTTTGTTATCAACTTCCTTGTGTATATACAAATGCTTCATTTTCCTCTGTACATCCCAAGAAATACGATATATGTAAATAAACTATATATATACACAAGTATATAACTGTATATATCATTTGTATAAATCATTTTTAGATATACTAGCTAGGGAAGGGAAAAGAGAGAGAGAGAGAATATCACATTATAAGTATTTATATAATGTTTGGGCATATCAGCTCCCAACTAGACTCTCAGCTTCTCAGGAATAGAAACTTTGCACCCCAAATTCTAACACAGTTTCTGACACTTTGTGAGTTCAATAAATGTTTTCTGAATGTATTTTTCTATTGACTGAATATTCACAAGTACTTTCAGAATGAATTTATCTTTCCTAAAGTAGTGTCAATGGATATATCCACATGTTGTCTCTATCCTGCTCATTTATACCCATTCCTCTACTTCTTCTAATGAATAAAAATTAATTAGAAGAGCAGAAAACATCTAAACATCCACATTCCTAAGGTTTGCCTTAGGAATTTCCACTTCTGACTTCTTTTTGACCCAAACGACTTCTCGTGTAAATATACACTGTTAAAAGTGCCTGTGTACAAATAAAGGGCTAAGACTTAAGTATCTTCTTCCTGAAGTTTAGGTTAAAAAAAAAAAAGAATTGTTTGCATATTTGAATGCTCAACTCAATGAGTTCAACTGCTTAACCTTTTATAGTATAGTAGATGCTTACATTTCATTTCTTTGGTTTATTCTTTTCAATGGAATTTGGAATTCACCACTTAAATGTTTGTTATTGTTATCTCAGCATTTTTTAACAATTATAAAAAATTTGGAAAATGAATAAATAAAACTACAATGGACCAATACAAAGATTCTGCAAACAAGGAAGGATATAAATATAGTGATTAATAATAGAGATAAAATCATTTTCATAAAACATTTATACCAGGAAGTAATATCCAATAAAATTACAAAAATCATAGATTCTATAAGTATGTAAAGAAACATGACTTGAAAACAACTAAATACTGAGACAAAAGAGAAGTGGAAAAATAAATAAACCCTACAATGAAGTAAATAATAACATATATATATATTTTTACACATTATTAGAAGTAGAAATTAAAATAGCAACAACACTGTAGGGAAAAAAATCACTTAGGAGATGGATAAGCTTGAGAACTCTTCCACAATATAAAGTAAAAGGATTCAAAAGATGAAAATGATAGACATGAATGGCTCAGATTCTAAGGAAGTAATTGGAAGAAATGGAACAGAGGTGATAAGTAAAGATATAACAAAATGAAAATTCTATTTAGTTGGGGAAAAAACCCTGAAATCAGTAGACCAAAAGGATTTACTGTCTATTATGAAAAATTAAAAAGTTATCACCTCAAAACATCCTGGCGATATTTTTAAATTTCAAGGAAAAAGAAAGAATTCTGCAGGCATTCAGCTAAACTTAAAAGATTTCCTACAACTTCCAATTCCAGAAATGGCAGGTTAGGCTTTTTCATACCAATTCTAGTTGCTAAAATCATTTTCTTAAAAGCATCAACCAATTTCAAAAGATAGTAAGGATGAGATACCAAGACAAACTCTAGAAGAAAGTAAATATCTAGAAAAGAAAACAGCCACAAAGCTGCTTTTTTCTTGAGGACATATGTTGATCCAGATAAGATGGAGCTGCAATTTAGATGACGCCAAGGGGAATGGAGTATATAAGTCAAAGTCCAGACCCCACTTGACCTGAGGAACTAAATAGGAGATAAGCACATTAAACTGAAAGTCTGAAGTAAGTAAATGCACCTTCCTAACCATAGCCCATATGCAGGGAACTTGAGGAGGGTGGGATTCATGCTGAGCAAAGTAGAGGAGGAAAAATAGAATGAGAAAAACCTGTCTCTTAAAACCGGTAACCACAAATGAGCTCTTGCATAGATTTTTAGCCCTAACTCACATCATTGGACTGGTCAGGAAACCTCAAGCTGTAAATTTAGTTTAAAGTGGTTCTGGACTGTTTATGCCTCTGGGGTTCTGACAGGAACAAATGCAAATCCTAACTAGAGGAGAAAAATTCACCCTAAGTCCTAGGGAATTCCCACAAATAATTTTTTAAGGACAATTGGTAGTACATAGTCAAAAATAACCAAGCCCAGAAGAAAACATGATGCCATGGGTGAGAACAGAAACACAAACAGCCAGCAAAAGAGGTCCACAAAACTGTCATATGTTGGAATAAAAAGACACAGATTATATAATAAATAGGCTTGCAAGGTTTGAAGAAATAAGGTCAAGATTGAAAATATGTGAAGGGAAGAGGAAACTATAAAATGTGACCTACAAGACATGAAAAAAAGAAACAATGAAATTCCAATATCTAATTTTAAAAACACAATTGAATGTGTTTAGCAACAGACTGAACAAAGCAAAAGAGAGAATTACTGAACTGGAAAACAGACCATAAGAAGTTATCCAAAATGCAGCAGAGAGAAAGAGAAATACAGAATATGTGAAAGGCAAGTAGAGAGACAAAAGAAGATAGAGAAGGGCAAAGATTAATTTGATTGGAGGAGGAGAGAAGAGATATGTAACAAAGAAAATATTTGAAGAGATAAATGACTGATAGTTTTCCAGAGATGATGAAAGATACCAATCCACATATTCAAAAAAAACTGCAATATTCAATAGGCATGGATAAAATAGTTGCAACACAAATAATACAAAAGGGATTCATATCTGGAAAAACAAAGAATTCTAACAATCCTATAAGAAATTGACATTTGAAATTGAAAAAGAGCCCAAAATAAAAATGAGCAAAGGATATGAAAAGGCAATTCACAGAGAAAAAATCTTGAATGGCCAATATACATATGAAAAGATAATCAACTCAGTAGTAATCAGAGAAATGCAAATTAAAATAATGAGATACTAGTTCACATTCACCATACTAGAAATAATTTTAAAAATTTGACAAAATCAAGTGCTGAAAAGATGTGGAGAAATCAGTATTCTTACACACTGCTGATGGAAGCATGAATTAGTACAGCCACTGTAAAGGATAATTGGACAGGGCCAGCCCCGTGGCTTAGCGGTTAAGTGCGCACACTCCGCTGCTGGCAGCCTGGGTTCGGATCCCAGGCGCGCACCGACCCACCACTTCTCCAGCCATGCTGAGGCCGCGTCGCACATACAGCAACTAGAGGGATGTGCAGCTATGACATACAACTATCTACTGGGGCTTTGGGGGAAAATAAATAAATAAATAAAATTATACAAAATAAAAATAAAAAAATAGAGGATAATTGGACAGTATCTATTAAAACTCAAAATGCTTCTAACCTATAACCCAAAAATTCCAATTCTAGGACTTTTCCTTAAGAAAAACTCTTAATGGGTGCATAAGGAGATATTTACAAGCATATTAATTGCAATGTTATTCATAGCACGAAAAAAACTGAAAGAAAACTACACATCCATTGATAGAGGAATGTGATTGTGTTGTAGGTATTTGATGGAATACTGTGCAACAGTTGCAAGAAACTAACAAAATCTACATGTTTCAACATGAATAGATCTGAAAAGTATATTGTTGAGTGAAGAAGTAAATAAATCTCTGGAAGCATAAGCACCAAACTCACAACAGTCTGAGGTTGGGGTTTTCGAGGAGAGGAAAACAGGTAAAGGAATAGAGGCAAAATGAATTTTAGCTTTATCTGTTGTATTTTTTGTTTTCAAAAGTAAATGTATTCATATTTTGTTGTGTAATTAAAAATTAAATTTTTAAAAAGTTTAAGAATTATCAAAATTAGTAAGCATGACAACAGAAAGTATTCTTGCAACAGAGTTTTCATCAATTGTTAAATTTAAATTCAGAGTGCCATCTTTTGCAACGTCATATAGCTTAAGTCCACTATTTGTATCCATTAAAGTACATTATTCTGTGCCCAAGGTCTTTGACTCAGCCAGTTAAAATAATAGTTGTAATGATAGCAATGTGTTTCAATGTTATTTAATAAAAAAGTTTGAATTGTTAACACAAGTGCTTTTAAAAATGCGAAGCATTTGGCTAGCTATTATCCTTTGTTTTAGCTAGATAATGAAGGAGTTTAGAGAATATTTATATACCAGTTACCATAAAATTTAAATTAAACCTATACTTCTTCTGTATCATGTTATCTTAAAATTGAATTTCTGCCTAAGTTTACAGAATAAGACAGTTTTCCTGTAATATTCAAAGGTTTGTTTTAATAATTTCAAGGACTGTTGACTTGTAAAACATTGAGAATATAAATTCTTGTTATAGAAAACTACATTTTTTAGAATGTTTCCCCTAGACAATTGTCTTTGTTCACGTAAAACTGTAAACCATTTGTCATAGCGTGCATTTGCTCACTAAGTTTACAATAGTTAAACACTCCCTCTGACCTTCTCCCCATCCCAATCTTGTTACAAGTAACTCAGCCAGACTGGATGTGTTTTTTTGGAGAATGAAAAAGTATACTGAAGACTTTCTTTCTTGCAGAACTTACTTCTGTAAGTAAATTAAACAAGTCATTCCAACAGATTATTTTGAAGGTACAAAGCAGAATCTTATTCCATTGCACATCATTCATCAGGAACTTAATTTAAAGTAAAAGTTATAAACGAACATCATAGACATGGCAATTAACATTCTGTTTTTGCCTTTAGAATTCCCCATTGATAAAGATTTAAACATAAACAGAAAAAAGTACTAAAGGAAAGCACAAGGTTTAAAGAGAAAATCTCTCAAGTGGAGAAGGTCTGACTAAAACCATAAAAGATGGATGAACTCAAAACCACATGAATAAAAAGTCTAAATTGTCTAAATAAACAAAGTCAAAGCACAAACAATAAAGCAGAAGAAAATATTCACACTACAAATTACAAAGGTCTAATTTCATAAAATGTATGAAGAACACACCAAAATTAATAAGAAAAGTAAGCAAAGATCACAAACAGATAGAAAAAGGAGTAAAGAAGAAAATGCAAATTCATGTTTAAAATGAAAAGAAAAACTATGAGATACTAATTCTCATTTGTCAGACAAGAAAAAAATTTTGAAGTTTGATAATACGAGGAAACAGGCTCATAGACATTGAGGTGGGAATTTCACTTCGTATCATCCCTATGAGAGCCACTGCCAAAGTCTGTTAACATTTTAAATGCACATAATTGTCATCCCTATATTGTACTTCAGAATTATAATTCAGATATGTTCAAATAATGTGTAAAGAGGTATGTACAAACGATTCATTATACAAATAGTAATCCACTACTTGCAATAGCAAAAATCTGGAAACAACCTAAATTCCCATCAGTAGAGATTGCTTAAATAAATCATAGTGCATCTCTAGAATGGAATGCCAAATACAACCATGGAGTAATATCAAAGACAGCTTGTTACATGGAAAAGGCAAGGTACAGAGTAGAGTGTAAAATATGATCGTGGGTCTATTGTTTAGACTACATATACGTATGAGACTGTGTACACGTATTGTCATAGGAAACAAAAAATACTGAGGGCAGTGGTAGAACTGAGGGGCAAGGGTACGAAGAAGACTTATTTTTCATTGTGCACTCTCTGATGCTTTTGAAATTTTCACCAAGCGCACATATTACCTGCTTTAAAAATTAATTAATTAAAATTTGGGGGGAGAGAGTATGTAAGTACATGTAAATGCTTGATGAATTGGAGAATTTGAGTACAACATAATTTTCTACATGAATTCATAAAGAATAGCCAAAAAAAGACTTTAGAGACTAAGCATCATAGTAACCATCGATCTTAAAGTGCACACCTGGATAAATAAGAATACACAAATTTTACCAGGATAGCAGTAGAATTTTAACAAATCTGGAATTGCAGCTACCTTTCTCTTCTGTGTAATTGTGTCTAAGTTCTGGGGAGCTTACAAAGTACCAAGATACTGGTTGCAGGGGAGGGAATAGAGCAGATCTAGTGCTGGAATCACCTCTCTACACACGTGTCCACTGAGACATACACTACCCCAATTGGTCTTCAGTCATCAGTCCACACAGCTCAGCAAGAAGCTGTCTTCATTCCCATCTAAACAGCCACTTCAGGATCTGCAGTTCTCTCTGCTTCCTCCACGCCATGCTGAGAGTGCAACAGGATTCTTTTTCCTCCTGTTTTCATGTGACTCTAAGGAACACGACTCTCTGTGAGGCTGGTATGGCCCTATCTTCTTGGCTACCAAGGGCACGTGGTCCAGGTCACCTCAGCCATCCTATCTCCAAGCCTCTAAGGTCTGGCACCTCCCCAGCTGTTGGCCTGAAGAGCAGCGGGCAGGGGCCCTCTCTCTGGAATCCCCTAGACTCCCTGCTTTCATCAACTCCCATCCGTATAAACTCTGTCCCCTCAGCCCTGGGGAATCTTTTTCTTGTCTGGTAAAACAAGAAGAAGGCATGTTCTTTCTCAATGTTTCTCAGAAACATTTGTCTATACCCTGAATCTTCTAACTTTGCCTAAGGCTCAGCCTTTTAGAATACAAGCTTTTTTCTACCATGTTACATCACTTACCTGTAGAAAGGATCTAAGGGTCAACTCTCCTCTTAATAGCAGAGAGTCTAAGAAGAGAAAAAGAACATAGGTTAGTATTTCAATATTGAATATTAACCCACTCCCAAAACAGTGGAAGACACTTAAAGTAGTAGGATGGGAATTTGAACCAAAGCAGTCTGACTCCAAGGCACATACTCTTTATACTATGCTTTTTTTTTTTTTAAGTGACAATAGCCTTTCAAAGCCCCATTGCCTTTAATATTCTTATTAATCTGTGAAATCCAAATGTGTAGTGCTTCTAATTTAAACTATTCTGCTCTCAAGACCATTCCAGTTTCTGCCCTTTCTTCCTATAGGGAGGCAGCAAAACACAGTGGTTATGCTGCAGATCCTGGAGTCAGATACCTAGGTTCAAATTCTGACCTTCCACTTACTGGCTACATGACCATGGGCAAGTGACTCAACCTCTCTATGTATTGTTATTAGGAATAGCAACAGTGTCATTATGTATAATCATTATTATTACAGTCTTCACACACTTACTCACAAAACACCATTTGTTGTCTGTTGCCCCGATACAGCACATTATATCAAATTTTCATCTCCAATGGACTTAGAAAGTACTAGTTGATAGAGAGAGCTGCCAGGGAGTTGGAGATAAAGGCTAATGCCCTGGGTGGTTTTAGAAAACAGATATAGAAGAAAGAATGCTTTTACTTTTACCCCCTGGTCAGCAAAAGCTCCCTGTCTCCAAAATAGATGACACAGTGGGAGAGGGTAAACATAGCCTTCCATTTACCAGCTCAGCCCCACATTCCTCCTCAGGGCCCTTTCCACAATTTGATTATTGGGATTTCCTCCTGGTATAGGCCAGATCTTTAGCCAATATGCCTGGGGTTTAGTGCTACTATAACTTCATATTTATTCTATTGTCTTCATTAATATTTTAACAGGGAATTGGGAGATGAGTCCCTCCCCATCCCCAGCCCCACCCCCAGTTAGGAAGATGTATAAGGGAATAATAGTTATAACCTGAAAATTTTCATTAATGAACTGGACACCTATGAAACTAGTTATCACTCGACATCCCTTCCCGTGTAATACGCTAAACCTCATGGAAATTCAGACTCTTCAGCATTTGACAACACACCGCAAATAGATTGAAAAGGGAAATTTAGGTCTTGCAAAATGAAAAGGACAAGATAGGCACCTCAAAGAGGATAATTTGAATATAAAAGTATGAAACAAGCTGCTGGGAAAAGTAGTGAAGCCCTTGAAATTTCTGCAAAAAATGACTCTACCTGATCACACTAAGAAAAATAAAGTGAAGAGAAAATAAACGTGAAGAGAAAAATGTCATATCCTACCATAACACCATTTGCCAGAAAATGTATGACAAAAAACAAACACTTGATTCATTCCTTGTTTTAAATCAATGCATAGTTATAAGCTAAATTTTAAAATGTGAAATAAACTTGTTTCGGTGATTTTCTTTTTCAAGCTAATGCTCTAATTAAACCTTTTTTCACTATTTATCTTAAAATTTTTGTCACCATTTAAAATGGATTCCTCTTAAAAGCAGGCTTTTTCTAGTACCCATTTTGCACTGATCATGGGGACTTACTGCATAACAAAGTGGAACCCAAGAACTTTCAAACTCAAACCTTAAGTCCCTATTCCTTGTTTTCAGTTGAGAATGCCACACAAAATGATAGTCTTCATTATTTTTTCTAACCTCAGAAAAAGCACACATAGAGAATGAGGTACAGTGTGTTCCACTTTTGAACAATGTATTCAATTTTATAATTTTAAATTGTAAGAATGGCCTCAAAGCCATAATATTTGGAAGAAACACTAGATCCAACATCGTAAAGCTACTTTCCATTAAAATGGTTGTTACTATATATAGCTCAAATATACATACCTTAAATTTATATGTTTGGAAAACTCAACATAGATTACAGGATTAGAGTTCACTACAGCTTTTGGACTGGATCTAAGCCTACACCAGAAATAAAGATTCTTTTCTCTCCACACACTATCTCCATTAACACGAAGAAAGAAACTAAACAAATCCAGACTAGTTGCTTTGATTAAAACCATAAATTCAGACTATGCTTTGCAGGATAGCTCTGTTGGGCTAACTATACCTCTGGGGGCCAGACATTACACCACATGTCTCTGATTCAGATCTTTCCCTGTGGTTGACAAAGAAAAAGGGTCAACAGGAAAACAAAAATGGGCTCAACCTTTCTCAAGTCCTGAGGAAAAGCAGGGCAAGTTTGTTCTTATAAGCAACTCACTTTTTAGACCTGAAAACAACCAGACTCCATGATTTCTGGCCTAGTTCATTCTTCTCAGATTTCACCACCTAGAATCAAACATCTTTGCCAAAACACCTTCTTCAAGATTCAATAACAGTTAAACTAAAGCACTATGGCAGAGAAGGAATTGAAACTGGCTCCAATGTTATTGTCTAAAAGTCCATGACTAATGTGGTCGAGAGCCATGAGTGAGACTAGAATAAAGAATTTAAGGCAAACACGCTTACCCTGGGGTCCAAGGGCAGAATTTGAGAGGTTTGTGATCATGGGTGGGGGAAAAAATTATATCTTTTTTGTTCTTCACCAGACTTTAACTTGACATTTTCCTCAAGTATAAATATAGGCAAAAAAATCATAGCAATATTAGCAGCTATAATATTGTTATATATCTGTAACTTTGTCACCAATAGAAATCACAGATATGTTCATATCACATTATAGTTACTGCAGATATCTAAAAATATCACTTATACTTATAAATGCTTTAAAATTATGATACTAGCTAACTTGTTGCTAGAATTGCATGTGATTGTTGTCTTACTGTTTATAGATGCTCAGCAGGCAATGTGGATAACCAACTATTGAGCAACTCTGCACTTCATAGTCATTTGGCTACCATATTCTCACATGTTCTCACATAGGGGATCCAGATCCATGTTGCTTTCCAGCATTCTCTACCTATAATTATTGGCCAATCATTGAAAGAGATGAGTCAGAGACTACCCCAAAGTTTCATGTTCTTGTTAAGCTAAGCAACAAAAGCTTTACACTAATACTGCCTTTAATAAATAAAATTAACTTTAACTTAGCTGCATTTTTAAAAGCATTGTTTTGTGATTTAATGTGTAAATGAAGAAGTATATATACGAGTGCCATGAATTTAATATTTTGATAAGTGTATATAAATATAGTGTTCTCTTTGTAATTCAATGAATCTTATTTTATTTATTTAAGCTTCACCACATGGCCAAAGGGACCTATGGTAATAAAATGGTCAAGAGATGCTGACTAACAGATCAAGGCGAAAACTACACAGTCAAGGCAAAAAGCACATTTCTCAGGGAAATTTGGGGCTATCAATATAGTCAATTCACATGATCTAGGCCAAAAAATATTTTTTCATTGAAATATTATATGTAATTATCCTCTCCTATACTTCAAATATAAGCACTAACCTTTTAAATCTGGTAAATAATTGCTAATAAGCTTTTTCTCTTTTAATTATCATTGCAAGCACTATGAGCCAGGGCAGGAATCCTAGAGAATATCCCACTTAAACCTCCTTCCCTAACCACCACCCAACATATTCCCAACATATTATATAGAAGTGCAGACACTAAATTCTTTTATCAATACAGAAATACATGAAATCCCCATCCATTCATCCATCCTCAGTCATACTCAATAACAGACAGCTTCATTCAATGTTGCCAAAACCACCAAGTCTCAGGTTAAACCATGGTCCCCTTCTTAAAAGAGACAGTAAACATCAGGTAGAATTTTGAGGCTCAATGTAGAATGGAATGATTCAAAGAAGAATTCATTGGTAGTCTGTTTACAGGACTGTTTTCCCACCTAACGTCATTTATTTGTTTGTCCTCACAATGCAACGCACGTGTTCTTTTTACTCTGTAAAAGAATTTCCCTCGCTGACTTCTGATAAATGCTCCCGAACCCTTCTTTTCATTCCTCTTCCTACTCTCTCTCTCAATAAAACTTAGATTGTGACTTAGAAAGTCCTCAATTTACTATGACAAATTTTCCCATTTTCACGAATTTTTTTCTTCATTTCTTCTCTGTGCTTCCTCACATTATCAGAAACCTGACTCTCTAGAGCACATTCTGTTTCACTTGCTCATTCCACTGACATATATTCAGTACATGAAATGTGCCTCAAGGAATTTACAGTGAGAGGAGGAATACAAGGCAAAACTTACTTGGCAAAGCACTGTGATGAGTGCCATAGCAGAGGACTATTTAAAGTGCTATGGAAATACAGAGAATGGAGAGATTGGCTCTGCTGGAGGAGGTCAGATTTGGTTCACAGAGAAGGTAATCACAGAGACAGATCTTAAAGAAAGTGGCTTGAAAAAGCAGAACATACACTACAATCATGATATAATAGGAGAAATATTTTTCTGGGCTGAATAAGACATGTCTAAGATTGAAAGGGCTCTGAAATCATAAAGACAGAGAGAAGGTAGTCCTACATAAGAATTAAACTTAAGCTAGTCAATCTATAATTATAACAGAGAAGATAGAATTTAGCGTTAATCTTGACTCACTCCTCCAGAAACCTCACTAAAATGGCATTACAGCAGTGTGTTTTAAGATGGGAATTCACAGGTGTAAAGAGAATAGCGGAGGAAATGAAAGCAACACAAATTTGGAAAAAAGAAAGCAGATGGACAGGAAGAACCAACTAGCAGACCAGAGAAAGCTGAACTCAAACTGGCCATAAAGGAAGACCAGAAGTTAACCGTTTTGGGCTGCAGAATCCAAGAGAGCCTCGGTAATTGGAACCCTCCAGTATCCCAGAGAGTGAGTGTGTAGGCAAAATGATTGAAAAGTCTGAATAAGAAGCAGTAGGATTCCTGCACAACCAGCTCACTCCACCAGCTGGGTGACTACTCTCCCCCAACCTCGGCAGAAGGTTGAAGGCTTTCTTCTCTTACTGAACCAAGTGGACTCTGAACTTACGAACACCAAGCTCTGACGAGAATAAGGGTGAGGAGTGCTGCTAAAGGAAAAAAAATGGCAAAATGATGGAAAGAACATTCTGAATGGTGATATTTGGGAGCCCCCAATGTTAACTTGGTTCCCAGAATACTGGTACCCAGGCTTTTACAACTCTCAGGCAGTGGATTAAAGAACTTTGCTCTGGGGAAACTGACCCACTGGGGAAAACACACACACACACATACATATACATATATATTTGTCTTTCTTCTGCTCAAGCAGTTTTTTTTTTTAGTGTAAAAGGTCCTACTCCATCTTATTTGTGCATCTTGTATAAATACATTAGAAGACAGTTCCATATCCATACTTCTTGTATATCACGTAGTTTGCTTCTGACAGAAGAGTGATGAAAGTGGACTGTCATATTTCTGCTTTCAGAAATATAATAGAATTTCTTTTATATTGTACTATGTTATAATAACTTTATTGTCACACAAAGGGTGTAAATAAAACCGAATATTTGTAATTTCTAAATAATTCAAAGCCTTCATTATGTTTTCTCCATTGTCAGTAACAACCTAAGATAACTTAAATGAAATGGATAATTTTTCAGGAAAATATAAATTGTTAAAACTAATTCAATAATAAGTAAAATAAAAATCTTAACAGACCAATAATCATACAATAAATTAGAAGAGATGACCAGATACCCAGTGATATGCTGAGCTCCTGAGAGTAGGTCATATGTGTCTCTTCCCAACTCTGTGTTCAGTGACATCACATTGGTAGCTTGAAATCTCCCATGATGGGAGTATTTACATCACAGAAATGGGCAAAGGCTACAAATCAGGGCTTTTTCTTTTCAGAAAGCCAATTGTTGAACATTTACTGGAACAAGCCTGGAATTAGCCCTCCATCCAAAGCAGCTCAGGTCCAGTGGTTTCCAAGTAAAGTTCTATCAAACATTCAAGGACAAATAATTACTGTATTACAGTCCTTACTATCCATACTTACATTCCTTTCCACATAATCTTTACATTCTTAATTTTACAAGGTGTCCATACTCTCTGTCTCCAATCCTAGCCCCCTATTCTGATTTGAATCCACTCCAATCCGGCTTTCATTCCCACCATTCCACTGGAACTGCTGATGTCAAGGTCATTATGACCCCAGTGTTTGATAAACCCAATGATCAGTTCACATTCTTGTCTTACATGACTAATCAGCACTGGTTGACAGTTGATCATTACCTCTTCCTTGAAACATATTCTTCACTTGGCTTCTAGGTCATCACACTCTACTAGTTTTGCTCCTATCCACTTGATATTTATGAATTTGTTGATTCTTCCTCATCTCCATGATATTTTAAAATTGCCCAAAGACTCAGTCCTTATATTTCCTCTCAATCTATACCAATTCTTTAGGAGATCTCATTCATTTCAAAACTTTATATACATTATACATGCTAATGAATACCAAATTTATGTCTCCAGCATGGACCTCATCATAGAACTCCAAATTCATGTATTCAAGAGCCTATCATACTTAGCCATCTGATGACCTAATAGACATCTCAAATTTGACATGTCTAGACATATAGTTCTTGCTATGATGAAGTAATTGGTATCATATTCATCTTTCCACAATTAAAAACTCAAAAATGGAACAAAAATAATTTCACAATATATAAAAATATAAAATCATTATATTGTACCCCTGAAACTATATAATGTTGTATGTCAATTATACCTCAATAAAAAAATTAACAAAAATAAATGAAGAAACTGCTTTAGGCATTCGATAAAAACAATACGAGTGTCATTCTTGAGGGGAAAATATGCATGAGATGAACTTCATATTCTCTCTGGCTTTCTGCCTGGGAGCATTTTACAAATAGCAGCACAGAGAGTGGATCACAAATAGAGAGCAGAAATTTTGCTGAGTAGAGAAAGCAGGGTGAAATTTGTGAGGAAATGTACCAGAGAAGAGAAAGCTGTACACAATAATAGCCCCATATATCTGCATAGAGAAAGAGACCTCTAGTCTCTGGATGAATACTAAGTTGTGCGTGCACAGAGCAAGACTTCAAGAGGTCATATAGAGAACAACTACTCAAGGGCCATGAGATTAATGCAGATTCCAAAGTTCTCACAATACTGAGAGATGTTCATATTTTGATAAGCCAAATGAAGAGACTTGGCTGAATGCCCCAGGCATTTAGTTGGGACCCTAGAAAGGACACATTCTAGAAGAAGATTTACTCTGTCACTACATTAAGGGCTATTCTAGACCCACCCAAAGAAATCTTAAAATCAAGTAGGATCAAGCAGATCGAGTAAATTTCCTGGCAGCCAAAACAAACCTGAATACTGTCTAACGGAAGATATAATCTCAGACATACTCTTGTCAGATTTTCAACAACATAGCATCATAAATGTCTAGCATACAACAAAAAATTACTAACCTTATGAGGAAGCAGGAAAAACTTATAAAGATCCAAAACCAGGAGGAAAAAGCCAGTAGAAGTCTAGAGATGGCACTAATGTTGGAATTAACTGACAAAGACTTTAAAATAACTTATAAATATGTTCAAGTATTTAAGAAAAAGATGGCTATGCTGAGTGAATAGATGAAGCATCTAAAAGGAGAAATTAAAACTAGAAAAAAAAGGAAACGGAAATTCTAGAAGTGAAAAAAAGTATCTGAAATGAAAAACTCATGACATAGGATTAACAGTAAACTATATATTGCAGGAGAAAAGATTAGTTTTGGAGATTGGACCAAAGGAACTATCTAAACCAAAATACACAAAGAAGAAAATAAGACTGAACAAAATGAATACAGCCTCAGTGGCCTCTAGAACAATATCAAGTTATCTAACAAATATGTAATTGGAATTCTAGAAGAAGGGGAAAAAGATATTGGAGAAAAAACTTAAAGAAACAATGGCCATAAATTTTCCAAGAAGCTCAATTAACTCTAGCCAGATGAACATAAGAAAAACCATACCTAGGCACATCACAGTCAAATGGTTGAAAACAAAACAGTAAGAGAAAATCTTAAAAGAGACCAGAGAAGAAGACATGTTACATACAGGTGAACAAGAATGACTGTTCACTTGTCAGAAACAGTGCAAGCCAGATGACAATGAAATGACATCTTCAAAGCACTGCAAGGAAAACATTGTCAACCTAGAATCCTACATTGAAGGCAACCTGAAATTGAAGGCAAAAAAAGGGATATTCAGATAAACAAAATCTAAGAGAATTCATATGTAGCAGACCTGCACCTCAGGCTTGAGGGAAATATCAGGTGGAAATTTAGATCTACAGGGAATGAAAACTGACCAAAAGTAGATGGGCAAATATAAATGACTTTCTCGTTTCACAATTTCTTTAAAAACCTGATTATTTAGGGCCAGCCCCGTGGCGTAGTGGTTAAGTGCTCGCGCTCCACTACTGGCAGCCCGGGTTCGGATCCCGGTTGCGCACCGATGCACAGCTTCTCCGGCCATGCTGAGGCCGCGTCCCACATACAGCAACTAGAAGGATGTGCAGCTATGACATACAACTATCTACTGGGGCTTTGGGGGAAAAAAATAAATAAATAAAATAAAATAAAAAAAAAACCTGATTATTTAAAACAAAGATAATAGTGTTTTGTGAGGTTTATAACATATATAGAACAATTCATCAAGAAGACATAACAATCTAAAATGTGTATGCAACCAATAACAAAGTTTCAAAATAAATGAAGCAAAAACTAGCAGAACTAAAGGAAGAAATATAGAAATCCACACTTGCAGTTTAAGATATTGACACTTCTCTCAGTAATCAAGAGTTTAAAAAAAGTCAATAATATTAGGAAAATATTTGAACAATACTATGATAAATTTTATTTTCCAAAAATGTCCTCAGCAATATTTATAGTCTCACATGCACTTCTAGAACCTTGTCACACCCCTATCAAGAGGTGGAGTCTATTGCCTCTCTTCTTGACAGGAAAGATAGAATTCTGTGACCACCACCACAAAGACAACATGGCAGAAGTGAGCTGTATGACTTCCAAGGCTAGGTCAAAAAAGGCAATATAACTCCTACCTGTCTTTACCCCTCTCTCATGACATGCAATGTAGTTGCTCTAAGCCATCGGCTTCCCTGAGCCACCATGCTGCAGAGGCTACATAATGAGACCACATAAAAATAGAGAGAGGTGCTTAAGTAGCTTTAGGTGATTCCAGCTTCCAGCCGTCAACCCAGCCTCAAAGAGGTGACACAGAGTGCAGCCTGCCTTTGAGATGCCTCAGCTGATACTGAGTGGAGCACAGATAAACTGTTCCCACTAAGCCTTGCTGAAATAGAGGAATTTTGAGCCAAATAAATGTTGTTGTTGTAAGCCACTGTTTGGGGGACATTTGTTACATAGCCATAGATAACTGAAACAATCATTATCAACAACATGATCTAAATGACATTTATAGAAACTACACCAAAACAACTACAGAATCTTTTAAGTACTCACGGTACATTCATCAATATAGATCATAAGTTGGGCATAAACAAGTTTGAATGAATTTAGAAGGAGTAAAATCATACTAAATTAGAAATTAATAAAGGAACTAAATTAAAAATCAATAATCAAATCAAAATCAAATCAAATCAAAAAAAGATACCTGGAAAAAAATCTCCAAATATCTAGAAAGTAAGCAATACCATACTAAACAAGCCAAAATCAAAGAAAAAAGTCACAACAGGAATTTGAAAGTATTTTGAAATAAATGATAATGAGTATAAAACATATCAAAAATTATGAGGCACCTAATGTCATGTTTAGAAGGAAATTTATAGCTTTATCAGTTTATTTTTTTATTTCTTCTTTTTTTCATTTTGGTGAGGAAGATTGGCCCTGAGCTAACATCTGTACCAATCCTCCTCTATGTTTTTGTATGTGGGTCACTGTCACAGCACGGCTTGATAAGCAGCACAAGTTAGTGCCCAGGATCCAAACCTGTGCACCCTGGGCTGCTGAAGCAGGGCACACGAATTTAACCACTATGCTACCAGGCTGACCCACAGCTTATCTTTTTTAAAAACAAATGTTGAGGGGCCAGCCAGCCCTGTGGCATAGTGGTTAAGTACGGCATACTCCACTTCAGCAGCCCAGGTTTGCAGGTTCGGATCCCAGGCACAGACCTACACCACTCGTCAGCCATGCTGCGGTGGTGTCACACATACAAAATAGGGGAAGATTGGCATAGATGTTAGCTCAGAGCAAATCTTCCTCAGCAACAACAACAAAAAGAAAGGTTGAAAATTAATTATCTGGGGCCAGCCCCGTGGCGTAGTGGTTAAGTGCACGCGCTCCGCTGCTGGCAGCCTGGGTTTGGAGCCCGGGAGGGCACGGATGCACCGCTTGTCAGGTCGTGCTGTGGCGGCATCCTATATAAAGTGGAGGAAGATGGGCATAGATGTTAGCCCAGGGCCAGTCTTCCTCAGCAAAAAGAGGAGGATTGGCATGGATGTTAGCTCAGGGCTGATCTTCCTCAAAAAAAAGAAAAAGAAAATTAGTTATCTAAGCCTATAACTTAAAACTCTAGCAAAGGAAGACTAAATTAAACCCAAAGTATGAAAATGTAGAGAATTAATAAATATAACAGCAGAATCAATGAAATAGAAAACAAACAATAGAAAAAAAATCAATAAAACCAGAAACTAATTCTTGACAATATCTTGCCAACACTAATCAAAGAAGAAGAAGGAAAAAAGAGAGAAAGAAAAAGACAGAATATCTGGAATGAAAGCAGGCACAACACATACAAATATTTACAGAGTACTAGGCATATTATTAACAACTAAATGCCAATTAATTCAACAATTTAGGAAAAATGGGCAAATTCCTTGAAAGATATAGATTACAAAAACTGACATAAAGAAAAAAACAAACAATATTCATTTATCTGTCAAAGATATTGAATTTATAATTGAAGTCCTTCACATAAAATAAACTCTAGGCCCAGATGGCTTCACTGGTGAATTATATCAAATCTTTAAGGAAGAATGATAGCGGACTAACATAAGATCTTTCAGAACGTTGAAGAGGGAATACTTCTCAATCCATTGTATGAGACCAGCATAACCTTAAATCCAAAAGCAGACAAGAACGGGGTCAGCCTCGTGGCATAGTGGTTAAGTTCGGCACGCTCCACTTCAGTGGCCCAGGTTCATGGGCCTGGATCCCAGGCACAGACCTACACCACTTGTCAAGCCATGCTGTGGTGGCAACCCACATATAAAATAGAGGAAGACTGGCACATATGTTAGCTCAGGGCTAATCTTCCTCAAGCAAAAAAAGAGGAAGATTGGCAACAGATGTTAGCTCAGAGCAAATCTTCCTCACCAACAACAACAACAAAAAAGTAGACAAGAACCTTGCAAAAAAGGATTCCAGATCTATACTCTCATGAACATAGTCTCAAAACTCCTTAACAAAATATTAACATACCAAATCTGATATGTATATAAAGGATTGTTGAGATTTTAGCTAAGCTACTCCATGGTATTGCTGTCTTGACACCCATTTTGTTTGGCTAACCAGCCTATGGCAGCCTTAAACTAACAATAGTCGCCTTATACAAGTGCATGCCCCAGATAATAGCCAAAAGAGTCACAAACAAATGTAAGTTCCTGGTAAGACTTCCTCACCAGCCCTTGTAATCAACAGTCTCCTCAGCCTCCCAGGGCCTTCCTCTTGTGTGCCCCTTAGTTAAGACCCCCATGGAGCTTATCAAATCCCCATTCTTTTTGGTTTGAATTGACCAATCCAGCCTTAGCCTAGGAACCCCAAAGCACTCTACCCATGACCCTAATAAAGGCACGTGTCCCAGGTCCTGCCTCATTCCCTGCCTGCACCCTGCCTTGACGTCCACATGTGGCCCCTCAAGGATGCCGTGTACTTGCTCCAGGACTTGTGAATAATAAACTTCTCTATTTTGATTTCTCTTGTGGTCTTTTGTTGAATCATCGCTCACCATCTGGCTCCACTTAACAATTTAACAAAGTCATAACAAGGATAACATCTCATGACCAAGTGGGGTTTATTCCAGGAATGCAAGGTTAGTTTGGTGTTGAAAAATAAATCAATACAATTCATCACATTAACAGAATAAAATGATTACCTCAATAATTACCCCATTAGAAGCAGAGAAAGCATTTGACAAAATTAACACATTTTCTCTTTTTTTCCATTTTATTTTTTTATTTTTAAAATTATTTTATTGAGGTTATACTAGCTTATAGCATTGTATAAATTTCAAGTGTACATTATTATATTTCAGTTTCTGTATAGTCTGCACCATGTTCACCACCAATAGTCTAGTGTTTATCTGTCACCATTCATATGTGCCCCTTCACCCTTTTTGCCCTCCTCCTCACCCCCTTCTCCTCTGGTAACTACCAATCTGTTCTCCTTATCTATGTGTTTGTTTGTTTATCTTCCACATATGTGTGAATTTATTCATTTTTCTTTCTCTATCTGACTTATTTCGCTTAGCATACTACCTGCAAGGTCCATCCATGTTGTCACAAATGGCACAATTTTGTCTTTTTTAATGGCTGAGTAGTATTCCATTGTATGTATATACCACATCTTCTTTATCCATTCATCCTTTGATGGGCACTTGGGTTTCTTCCACATCTTGGCTATTGTGAATAATGCCGCAGTGAATATAGGGGTGCATATATCTTTTTGAATCATTGATTTCATGTTCTTTGGATAGATACCCAGTGGTAGAATAATTAGGTCATACCGTGTTTCTATTTTTAATTTTTTGAGAACTCTCCATACTGTTTTCTTTAGTGGCTGCACCCCTTGCATTCCCACCAGCGGTGTATGAGGGTTCCCTTTTCTCTACATCCTCTCCAAACATTTGTTATTTTTTGTCTTGGTAATCATAGCCATTCTGACAGGTGTAAGGTGATCTCTCATTGTAGTTTTCATTTGCATTTCCCTAATAGTTAGTGTTGTTGAACATCTTTTCATGTGCCTGTTGGCCATCTGTATATCTTCTTTGGAAAAATGTCTGTTCACATCCTCTGCCCGTTTTTTTATTGGGTAGTTCATTTTTTTGTTGTTGAGTTGTATGAGTTCTTTACATATTTTGGAAACTAATCCCTTGTCAGATAAATTATTTGCAAATATTTTCTCCCAGTTGGTTGGTTGTCTTTTTGTTTTGTTGACGGTTTCCTTTGCAGAAGCTGTTTAGTCTAATGTACTCCTATTTGTTTATTTTTTCTTTTGTTTCCTTTGCCTGAGTAGACATGGTATTCAAAAAGATACTGATAATACTGATCTTAGCAGTACTGTCTAAGAGCATACTGCCTATGTTTTTTTCCAGGAGTGTTATGGTTTCAGGTCTTACATTCAAGCCTTTAATACTTTTTGAGTTAATGTTTGTGTATGGTGTAAGATAATGGTCTACTTCCATTCTTTTGCATGTGGCTGTCAAGTTTTCCCAACACCATTTATTGAAGAGACTTTCCTTTCTCCATTGTATGTTCTTGGCTCCTTTGTCGAAGTTCAGCTTCGACAGCTTTGACATACATGTGTGGTTTTATTTCTGGGACCTCAATTCTATTCCATTGATCCGTGTGTCTATTTTTCTGCCAGTACCATGCTGTTTTGATTACCATAGCTTTATAGTATATTTTGAATTCAGGGAGTGTGATATCTCTAACTTTGTTCTTTTTTCTCAGGATTGCTTTGGCTATTCGGGATCTTTTGTTGTTCCTTATAAATTTTAAGATTCTTTGTTCTATTTCCATGAAGAATATCATTGGGGTTCTGATTTGGATTGCATTAAATTTGCAGATTGCTTTAGGTAATATGGACGTTTTAACTATATTTATTCTTCCAGTCCATGAGCATGGACTATCTTCCCACTTCCTTATGTCTTCTTCAATTTCTTTCAATAATATCTTATAATTTTCAGTGTATAGGTCTTCCACCTGCTTGGTTAAATTTATTCCTAGGTATTTTATTCTTTTTGCTGCAATTGTAAATGGGATTGTATTCTTGATTGCTCTTTCTGCTAGTTCATTATTAGTGTATAGAAATGCAACTGATTTTTGTATGTTGATTTTGTATCCTGCAGCCTTACTGTATTTATTAATTATTTCTAATAGTTTTTTGGTGGATTCTTTAGAGTTTTCCATATATGGAATCATGTCATCTGCAAATAGTGACAGTTATACTTCTTCCTTTCCAATTTGGATCCCTTTTATCTCTTATTCCTGCCTAATTGCTCTGGCTAAAACTTCCAATACCATGTTGAATAAGAGTGGATAGAGTGGGCATCCTTGTCTCGTTCCTGTTCTCAGAAGAATGGCTTTCAGTTTTTCACCATTGAGTATGATGTTGGCTGTGAGTTTGTCATATATGGCCTTTATTATGTTGAGGTACCAACAACCATTTATGATAAAAACTCTCAATAAAATGGATATAGAACACATTTTCTTGATAAAAACTTTCAGCAAAGTAGTAATAGAAAGAAGCTCTTTATACTCTTTCCTATATTTGCAATAGACTCCCTACTTTAGCCTTTGTACACTTAGAGTCTCTTCTCAACAAAGCAACAAAGTTATCTCATTAAAATACAATTAGATTACCTTTAGTCTTTTGCCCAAAACACTCTATGGCTCCAAATTTTGCATCTGCATTTTGCTTGAATTGGAAAGATATTAACTTAGTTATGTATATCATAATCTCTAAAGCAAGCACTAACAAGAAGGCAGAAAAAGGAAACAAAGGAATGAAACCAGAGGGAATGAGCAAAAAAACAAGCAAAATAAAGGTAGACTTAAATGCAACCATTAATAGTTACATTAGTGCTTAATAGTTACATTAGTGGATTAAATAATCCACATACCAATTAAAAGACAGTGACTATTAGATGGGACAATAAAAATATTTTTACTTTTTTTACATGTAGTCTACAAAAAAGCCACTTTAACAGTAAAACAATAGATGTATTCCTGTTAAAATTGAGAACAAGTAAAGTATGCCTATTAGTTCTATTATTAATTAATGTTGTTCTGGAAAAGTTTGCCAATGCAAATGGGTAAGAAAGCAAGTTAAAACGTACAAATATTGGAAAAGAGGAAGAAAAACTAACATTATTTGTAGATGGCATTATTGCCTAGGTATAAAACTCAAAAGGAGAATCTGAAAAGAAACTAGGATTTATAAGAAAGATTAGTAGGGTAATAATTACAAAATAAATAAAGCTCAATATTTTCCTATAGTCCAGCAATTATGAATATGAAAATAGGTTATATTCCTAACAGCAAAACAATATATATCACCTAAGAGTTAAACTCATGAGAAATGTGCAGAATCTCTGTGAAGAAAACCACAATATTGTTATTGAAGGACATAAAAGAAAACTTGTCTAAATGGAGAACTATATCATGTTACTAGCTAAGAAGACTTAATATTATCAAGATGTCAATTCTTCCCAAATAAATAAACTCAGTGCAATCCCAGTGGGTTTGAGGATTTATTTTTGGAAACTCAACAAATGATTGCAAAGTTCATCTGGAAGAATAATACATGAAACTAAGTAAGAGATTTTGAAAATTATAGTAATGATAGGACTTTATCCAGCTAGAAAATAAAATATATTAGTATATAAAATGATAATTAAAATATTGTAGTACCGCCATAAAAACAAGCAAACAATGGAATAAAATTTAGAGTTTAGAACTGTTTCTGTATAAGCATAAGATTAATGTGTTGATAGTGGTATCTTAAATCAGTGGGAAAAATAAATTAATCTGTAAATGGTGATGGAGTGCATGACTAACAGTTGTGGCGAAAATAAGCTATATTAATACTTCATACCACATTCAAAACAAATTCCAGAATTACTAGAGATTTAAATAGAAATATAAGATCTATAGCACTAAAGGAATATATTTATGAATATATAATCTTGGAGTTGTAAAGAAAATGACACCTAAGGCATATGGGAAAATATTAAACTTGCTATAAAAATACATTTTTATTTGGTAAAAGATTACATTAAAAATAAAACTAAAACATGCAAAAGACTAAGAAAAATATATGTGACACACCTTTAAGAAAAAGCTCATATCAATCCACAGAAAATTGACAAAGGCACCAAAAGATAACAAAAATCATTAACAGACAATAATGGAAAATCCTCAAAAGAAGATATAATTATTTGCCACCTATTAATTAAAAATACATCTTAAGAGGCATAGCATGCTAGAGTATCAAATAGACAAAGCTCTTTCTATGTATTAGCAAGGATGTAGGAAAATAGAAACTCTCATATACTAGTGGAAGAGTACAGATTTGTAACTTTTTGGAAAAACAGATTAGAATTCTTGAAATTTTGTAAATACATCACTTAAAACAATCCTAACAAACTAATAACGGATTTCTTTAAATGGATATTCACAGTACCTGATTATAAAATGCCAGACAAAAGATGGCTCTACCCAGTTTTCTCTAAGAAATCAAATCATAGCAACAATGAAAAGAAGAGAGAAATGATCGTTAATAGAGCTAGGAGACACCTGTAACCTTGAACTATAATATTTGAGGAAAAGCTGCCAAATACAGGGAATGTCAAACGGAGATGCAGGGAAATGCCTAAAGAGACATCTGTGGCTGAAGATCTCAAACAAATCAGGCAGAGCACAGTTATCCAAAGTATGTGGCACAACACGAGGGGCAAAACCACAAGTCTTGTCTGAAACAATGGGAACAGGATGCCTGGGTCTTTAGAGGCAGCTTTACTGGACCCATAGAATAGGCAGAGGAGGTGGAACTGAACAAGGAAACACACATTTTTGAGAGAAGCAATGTGTCATTGAGGAAGGGTGAAGGAAATGGATCTTGAATTATGAGCAGTGCAGAAACTGCTGATTTCTTTGAACTAGAAAGAAATGAAGGTTAAAATAGTTCACACACAAACACACACGCCCCACTGAGCCATAAAGAGCTTTGCTGTGACCCAAAGAAAGTTACTGCCTGCCTGGAACACTGCTCCAGTCTCTCTCCTGAGGGAAACTCGCACACATAACTGGAAGAATTCACCTCATTCACAAAAGTAATAAACAAAAATGAAACAGCCAAGTATCTATGCAAAGTTACTGTCAGGAAAAGGAAGAAAAATGTGGGAAAAACAAGTGGCAGGTGATAAACACACACACCAGAAAAATATGGCCACTGTTTAGATAAAAATCATAACCAAAGATATGGTCATGAATACAGGCACCTAGTGAATCAAAAAGCTCAAAGCAGAGACCTAGAGGAGATGAAACATGAGCTGGCAGACTCAAGAAATAAAAAGAAGGAAAAAATAAATCCATTCAAGAAATCAAAGCCACATTAAGCAGCACAAAGAGCCATCACTGAAATCACACCAATGGACAGAAGAACACGATAGAGAAAAGCAAGCAAAATGGTAGATGCAAATTAGACCCAAAAAAAGGATCAACACAAAACCAAAAGAAGAAAAAAAAATAATTAAAAGACATAATTTTGAAAAACTAAAAGATTTAAATCTATAACTTGAAATAGCAATTCATACAAAAAAAAGGTCACTCAATGTGATCAACACTAAAACATATCCTAGTGATACTGGACTTCAAAGATGAAAAAGAAACAAAAATGTTTGGACATTCAGGCAAAATGATTCAGTAACCTACAAGTTTGAGGCAGACTCTTAGTCGTTTCCCCTAAATTTCCCCTTATTTCTGGCTGTATAACCACCCAGCTAGACACTGCATTTCTCAGCTTTCCTTGCAGTTAGTTAGGGCGGCCATGTGAGTAAGTTCTGGACAAACAGATATGCACTAAAGTGAAGTGTGCAGTCATCTGTACTTTAAAGAAAAGCTGCTTTCTCTGAATTTTGCCTCTTTTTCTCTTTTGCAAGCTGGAATGTAGATGTGCCAGCATCCCACCTTCAATCTTGGGGGTGAGAACGATGCCCTAGGGGATAGAGGGGCAACAGTTAGTAGAAATTGCTCCCTGGATGACATTATGCAGCAGTTGCTCTGACAA
Source organism: Ceratotherium simum simum (assembly GCF_057802395.1). NCBI lineage: Eukaryota > Metazoa > Chordata > Mammalia > Perissodactyla > Rhinocerotidae > Ceratotherium > Ceratotherium simum. Next base: position 21,223,015 of record NC_141924.1, read on the forward strand.
CTTAGACCAGCCAGACTGACATCCGAGAGAGATATAAAGTTCAATCTTATTTAAATCAGTGTGTACTTTGGTACGGTATTACATTCTTTCCCATATCTAATACAAAGGAGAAAATAAATTAGACTGGCCTCATACTTCACAGCAATATTCAGTGCTGGGAGACAGAGATATGATACTGTCTCAGTCAGTTCAGGCAGCAACAACAGAATACTAAACACGGGGTGGCTTCTAAACAGCAGAAATTTATTGCTCACTGTTCTTCAGGCTAGGAATTCCAAGACCAAGACCAAGGCAGATTTGGTGTTCAGTGAGAGCCCACTTCCAGGTTCATAGATGGTCATCTTCTCACTACGTCTTCATATGGCAGAAGAGGTGAGGGAGCTCTCTGGGGTCTCTTTTATTAGGGCAGTAATCGCATTCATGAGAACTTCATGATGTAATCACCTCCCCAAATCCCCACCTTCAGATGCCATCACATTGGGGATTAGGTTTCAACACATGAATTTTGGAGGGGCACAAACAAGATCCAATCAAAAACCTATTACAGATAAAAGAACTTAATAAAGCACCTGGGCTCAAAATTAATATAAAAATAATTCCACTTATAGCTTTGATAGACATGCTTGTATCAAACCAAATCTCCTTACAGAAAAAAAAAAGCTAGAAAAGTTGGATAAAATAAAAACAACATCTGTTCGAAATCATAAGAAACTATTAAGGCAGCCAGGACTTAAGAGGTGAAGTTCTTCGAGAACAAATATGTGTATTGAGATAAGCCCAACATTCTGCTCCACTCTCCCTCTGAATGCATTTGCTGATTGGCAAGAAGTATAGGGCCTAGCATCTGAGAACCGAGCAGAAACGGGTGGCTATGAGGCTGAGAAGCTCAGCAGAACTTTCTATAGCCTCACAGGACAGGAGAGAAAAACCCGGAATTTAATGAGACAGCTAAGACTTGAGAACCCAAGACCTTCAGAGGGAATAGAAATGTATTGAGATGAACCCAACATTCAACTACGCAATTAACCTCCAGGCATTTGCTAATTCACAAATAACACAGAGCTGAAAACATCAGAATTCAAGCAGAAAGTTGCAACTAGGATCCCATATCAGTTTGCTAGGGCTGCCGTTAACAAAGTACCTCAGACTGGGTAGCTTAAACAACAGAAATTTATTTTCTCACAATTCTGGTGGCTAAAAGTCCAAGATCAAGGTATTGGCAGGATTGGTTTCCTCTAAGGCCTCTCTCTTTGGCTAGTAGTTGGCCGTCTTCTGCCTGTGTCTTCACATGGTCTTCCTTCTATGCCTGTCAGTGTCCTACCTCCTCTTCTTATAAGGACATCAGTCATATTGGACTAGGGCCCACTGTAATGATCTCATTTTAACATAATTACCTCTTTAAAGGCTTTCTCTCCAAATACAGTCATATTCTGAGGTACTGGAGATTAGAATTTCAACATATGAATTTGGGAGACATAATTCAGCCCATAATAAATCCTAAAAAATAAAGCAAAACTTTAGGCAGTTTACTGATGCTTGAGAGACAAAAATTATATCTCAAGGTCCATCAAAGAGGAGGAACTCTAGTAAACATGCCAGGCATTTAGTTAGGTCCCCTGAAAGAGTACATCTTAAGGCCAAATTGGAAGTGGGTCAGCCACACCGGAATCCATCCGTGAACCAGCTCAATCTCAGAATGATTGAAGTGAACTGCCTGTCAGAAACAACTACAAATCTCTGAAGGAAGGGACAGTATTCAGACTTTCAAATTATCTCTAACGTTTTTTCATATGCAATTTTTGTCATTCAATCAAAAACTATAAAGTATAAAAGGTAATAGAAACAAATAGCTGAAAACCAAGACGAAAAGAGACAATAATAATATCAAAGATCCAGAGTTACTATTCTAGATGCACTATACCAGATTTCAAAATGGCCTCAAAAATATCAAATGGATCTGAAAGTAAACTAACCACCTGTTGAAACAGAGCCTAACAATCATTAAAGGAAGACAATAAAATAAGACACTCAACAATGTAAACCACACAATGACCAGTATTTAATACAAAATTACTGGGCATGCCCCAAAGCAGAAAAATGTAACCCATAAACAAAAGAAAAAGTATTAAAAAACACATATTTAGAAATGGCAGACATGATGGAACTAGCAAACAGGAGTGTTAAATAGCTATTGTAAGTACATTTAAGTATTTAAAGCAAAACACACACAGTGAGAAAAAAAATTGTGTGAGGTCTAGAGACAATTTCAAAGAGCATTGCATAAATAAATCAGTAAAAACCAACGATAAAGAAAATGTCTTAAAAGCAGCCAGAGGAAAAATATACGATGAACAGAGGAACAAAAATAAAAATAACTGAAGACTTCTCATCATAAACTATGAAGCTAGAAGAGCATGAAACAACATCTTTAAACTACTAAAAGAAGAAAGAAATCTGTCAATCTAGAATTCTAGATCCAGTAAAAATATCCTTCGAAATAGAGATGAAATGCACATATTTTAATTAAAGACAAACAAATGTTGAGAGGATTTATCATGCCAGGATATCTGTGTTAAAAGAATGTTAAAGTTTTTCAGACAGAAGAAAAATAAAACCAGATGGGAATTTGGATCTACACAAAAGAATAAAAAGTACATAAATGGTAAAGATATGGATAAATATAAAACTTTGTCTCCTTTTTAAAAATTCTTTAAAAGCTAACTGGCTGTTTAAGGCAACAATTAAAATAATGTATATTGTGGAATTTATAACACGTAGAAGTAAAGTGCATGAGGACAATAACATAAAAGAGTAGAGGTGAACGGAAGCATACTGTTGTTTCTTACGTTATATGTGAAGAAGTATAATATCATTTGAAAGTAGACTGTTATAAGTTAAAGATGCATGCTTCAAACCCTGAAGCAAACATTAAGGAAATCAAAGAGGCTTAGCTAATAAGCCAATAATGGAGCTATAATGGAATTCAAAAAACACTCAATTCAAAAGAAGGCAGTGAAAGAGAAAAAATGAACAAAGAGAATAGATAGGACAGATAGAATACAAAAAGCAGAATGGTAGATTCAAATGCAATCATTTCAATATTATATTCAATACAAATTGTCTATACATCCCAGGTAAAGACAGAAATTTCCAGATTGAATAAACATGAAAATATTTTAGGGGTCAGCCCAGTGGCGTAGTGGTTAAGTTCACGCACTCTGCTTCAGCAGCCCAGGGTTTGCGGGTTCACATCCCAGGGCCGGACCTACACATCACTCATCAAGCCATGCTGTGGCGGTGTCCCACATACAAGGTAGAGGTGGATTGGCACAGATGTTAGCTTAGTGACAATCTTCTTCAAGCAAAAAGAGGAAGATTAGCAACAGATGTTAGCTCAGGGCCAATCTTCCTCACACACAAAAATATATACATATGTTTTAAATCTCATAATTTAAAAAAAATACAAATTTGAACTGCAATCAGAGCTAATTTTTAACTTTCTAGACTGGCAAAAAAGAAAAGTCTGCTAACACCATCATCATGCAGGTGTGGGGAAACAACCACTCTCACACATTGTTAGTAGACATGCAAATCGGTAAAACCTTATGAAGATCAATTAGCAACATTTATAAGGATTAGAGATGCACATAAAGTTTGACCCAGGAATATTATTCATGAGTATTTACGCTACAAGTATCCTTGCTTATCCATGAAATGACACATATACAAAAATATTAATTGCAGAATTATTTATAATAGAAAATGATTGGAAGCAATCTAGATGACCATCAAGAGGAGAATGGCTAAATAGAAGTAAAATTATGAACAAACATACAAATAGAATACCATAAAGCCATTACCAACAATGAGGCTACTCTATCCAAGGGGCTCCACAGAATGTGTCCCTAGTTAATAGGTTCCTGACAAAACATCTCTTGGATTTTAATGACCAAACTTCATAGATGTGTGAATCTCCCAATACAACATTTTCTAGCCAAAGTTTATATAGGAATATTTAATATTTGCTTCATAAAAATGCAATACTTTGTTACCAAAATGGTGAGCAGGAAAAATCTTGATTTACATTCCAAATACAGTTGAAAGATTGTCAGAATAAGGAGTAGTTTGAAAATCTCAGGAAGTGTCAAAAAATGAAATGTTACTTCTAAGAGAGGCATAATACTGGATACAAAGCTACTGTTCGTTAAAAATCACGAGTTGTCTGATAATCAGAATGTAATATTTTAATCATTTTACATCCTAATATGATAGTTTGTTACTCACACATTGGCATTTCACTGTGGGAGAGATGGTCCCAACCTGCTGGTTCTCTGAACTTAAAATATGAAACATTTGGTGCCTTTTATTCTTAACTGTTAGACTCATCAATTCCAGGGTAACGAAAGTCTCCAAAGACTGTCCCGTTAGTTTTAGTGTAGGAGAGATGGGAGGGGGATCAGGGAAAGCAGATCACAAGAAAAATATATGAAGATATTCACAAAGAAAATCAAGGTATGAGATGTAAGGATGATTTTTAAGATAGGGACAAACTGAGCAAACGAGTAAGCTGAGGCAAAAAAAACCAGTGGAGAGACACAGCTAAAAATCAAGGATAGGGCCGGCCCTGTGGCTTAGCGGTTAAGTGCATACGCTCCGCTGCTGGCAGCCCGGGTTCGGATCCCGGGCACACACCGCTTCTCCAGCCATGCTGGGGCCGCGTCCCACATACAGCAACTGGAAGGATGTGCAGCTATGACATACAACTGTCTACTGGGGCTTTGGGGGGAAAAATAAATAAATAAAATCTTAAAAAAAAAATCAAGGATAAAAAGGAAGCATTGAGGGCCGGCTCCGTGGCTTAGCGGTTAAGTGTGCGCGCTCTGATGCTGGCGGCCCGGGTTCGGATCCCGGGCGCGCCCCAGGGCACCACTTCTCCGTCCAACGCGAGGCCGGGTCCCACGTACAGCAACTAGAAGGATGTGAACCTATGACATACAACTGTCTACTGGGGCTTTGGGGGGAAAAAAATGAATAAATAAAATCTTTAAAAAAAAAAAAAAAAAGGAAGCATTGGGCAGAGCAAGGCTTCTGAAGAGGTGGAAAAGGTAGGATAGGACACACTGGCAAAGGACTGACTTGAACAAGAGGGGGATATTGAAACTAAAAGGAAAATGAAATACATGAGTGCAAATGGGAAGAATGTTGTAGAAGTTAAAGGTAAAAGTTACAGAATTACTCACTGGACCATTTTTTGCACAGAGGAATTAAAAAGTCAAGGTTATACTTTAAGAGGAGTCTTGTGCTTATATGCCATATATATGAATGAGAGAGAGAGAGAGAAAGAATTCCTGGAGGATTCACTAGTAATGTTGAGAACGTAGTTGGATTAGACACCGTGAAATTGTAAGGACTCTGTGTAGTTTGCTCCATAAGTGCTTAATGTGCTGCATATCACAGGAGGACTGGAATGATCGGATATAGTTTGGTACTGGCATTTTTCAGGGCCAGTAGAACAAAAGAATAGGAGGTAATACTATTGAGGGGAATGGGAGGAGACGAATTCAGGTAATGTATTGTGGGGTCCAGGATAAATATAGAAAAAAAAAAAAGGGAGCCAAAAGTGAACTCATATATTGGGACAAAACGAATTGGAAATGGACTGAAAGAACTGATACAGTCCAAAAAGTATCGAGAGTTGGAGGTACAGACAGTAGGGCCTCTGCTAATATTTGCAGGGAAATGGCAAGTGTTCAAATGGACCTATTTACAAATTTAAGAGTAACATGATTTGTCTAATATTGCAAATGTTCTTTGGCCTCCATGGGCAACTATTGCAAATACTGTCCTAGTTTGTGAGTGTTTCCAGAACCACAAATTGGAATGTGAAAGAAAATGTGGCATTGGCTGAGGAGCCCATCTTTGAGTGGTGGTAAAACGTGTAAGAGGTTAAAATAGTTTGCTGACATTTGGTAAAACCACTGCTTGTGATATTAGAAGACAGATCATGCACTAAAAGAAATGGTAGCCCTAGGAAAAAAGATTGGAAAATGGAAAGTAAGTAGCATGTCATAGCTATTCTTGGTGCGTTTGGCAAGTGTTGTGAGTTAAATTGTGTCCCCCTCCCTTCTCCAAAAAAGATATGTTGGAGTCCTAACCCCTGTACCTCAGAATGTGACTTTATACTGGAGATATAGGTAATCAAGTTAAAATGAGGCCATTAGCCTGGACCCTAATCCAATATAATTGCATCCAAATGAAAAGGGGAAATTTGGATACAGAGACATGCACACAGGGAGAACATCATATGAAGACAAAGGGAGAGATCAGGTGATGCACCTACAAACCAAGGAACACCAAAGATTGCCAACAAACCACAAGAAACTAGAAAAGAGGCATGGAACAAATTGTCCCTCACAGGCCTCAGGAGGAACCAACCCTGAACATGATGTAATCTATGCAGCAATAGAAGATGTATACCTGAAATTTATACAATGTTATAAACCAACGTGGGAGGAAGGAAGGAAGGACGAAAGAAGGAACAAACCCTGCCGACATCTTGCATCTTGGACTTCTGGCCTCCAGAACTGTGAGACAATAAATTTTTGTTTTTAGGTCACCCAATTTATAATACCTCGTTTACATCAGCCCTATTAAGCTAATACAGCAAGGTATTACAAGAAAGAGAAGAGCTCAGAAAAGAATTGACGAATGGGCAAACAGGAATAAAAGGAAATAAATCTAGGAATTTGGGGACTTACAAGGCTGGAGAAAGCAACTGCTTTTCCATCCCAAATAGTAAAATATACAGTTGAGCAACAAATGCTGATTAAAACTCAGCCTTGAGGCAAGGGTCAAATCAAGGGCACGGCCATCCCATTCATTGTTAAATTTGCTGAACAGGTTGCAGCGGTCCCAGAGGAAGACTGTGATACCCGATAAATCTTGTCAGTTGTATGAAATGGCTTACAAAAAAGAGATTTAGAGCATGGATCTCCATCATCTGAAAAGTGGAGAGACAGCTCAAAGAATGCTCAGCTTTCCTCACAGCCATAACCCAGATTCAAAGGACAGGCATCCAAACCTTCAACAAATGGGTAATTTGGTAAATGATAGCAACAAAAAAGAAAAGGGTGGTAATTTCATATACAACATAAGCTTCAAAGGAGGTATTTTTATCCAAGGAGTTAAAATGATTAAAAAATAGGTAATTTCCATGAGACAGACTCTCTGTTTTGTTAGCAGTTGCATTCCCAGCACCTAACCCGGAGCACTTAGACTAGTAGTTACCCAACAGACATTTGCTGTTTGCAAGAATAAATGATGAAAGGGAAGCCAGAAGAATGTTGGACTTTTCTCTGCTTGCTCCTCCTGGTCCCATGATACTCAGTGAAGGAGAGAACGAGAAGCCTACTTAAACAGTATTCTCAAAGTGAATTGAATTTTGCTGACAGTAAGGTGGTGGAGGGAGGCTTTATTTGAGAAATGTGTATTTAAGACTGTGTAGGAGTTCTTTGGCCCTAGCCACTCAGGCAGACTTGCCAGTAATTTATAATTGCGTCCCCAGTTTACTTCTCCCAGAACTAGTCCAGACCTGTCTTGTGAAGCCCACAAACTTCTATAATCCTGACTCTTATTTTTCACCAGATGATGCTAATTCCCTTTTTTTTTTTTTTTGGTGAGGAAGATTAGCCCTGAGCTAACATCTGTTGCTAATCCTCCTCTTTTTGCTGAGGAAGATTGGCCCTGGGCTAACATCCACGCCCATCTTCCTACTTTATATGTGGGATGCCGCCATAGCATTGCTTGATAAGCGGTGCATAGGTCCATGCCCAGGATCCAAACCTGCGAACCCTGGACCACCGAAGCGGAGCACACGTACTTAACCACTACACCACCAGGCCAGCCCCAACTAATTCCCTTTTTTTACTGAGAAGAGTGAAACCATTCACCATAAGCATTCTCATTGAATCGTGTTGTCATCTCAGCCCCTAAATTGTGAAGAAGATTGGAATTCTCTAGTACCTATGCCACAGATGAGGACATGGCCTCACCCTTTAGGCTGCATAGCTGGGCTCATACTTTCTGCAAAGAGATCATTTTTCTCCTTACATTCATGTAAAATGTCTGTTCTTTGCTGAGATCAATGCCCTGGTTGTGTTGCCCTCTGCCTTGCATCTTCCCATCCCCTGCTCCTTCAGACCAAGAATTCTTTCCCAAGATCTTGAGGTAAATATTTCCAGATGTAGAAAATTCCTAATGTTTTGGCTCTGGCTACTAGATTAAAAGTATCAACAGTCCACGTGAACTACCATTATGTACTGCATAGGAAAGGGAACAAAGGCACTAGAACTCAGTTAAAATCATTCTGCAAACTAGGCCAAAGCTGGAATTACATCTCAAAGTTCTTAATCTTTCACCTACTCTGTAAACATCCTTGTTCACATTCACTTTCTCGATGTGCACCTTTCTTACAAGATCTCTAATCACATCCTAGCTCTTCTAAAGCCATGCGAGTATTTCAAAAATAATATTTTCTATAATGTCTTCATGCTCACCATCATATATTCACCCAGATGTCACCTGATCACATCTATCTCATGGATAGCTAGATGAAATGAGTTTAAGCCTCCAATTCTAGTCTGCAAAAATCCAAAGCTCTCCCTAAGATTTCTGCCAATTCCCAAGAATTACGTTCTCATGATCTCTTCTACTCAGTTCTGCATTATGTCAGTCCAGAAGTAACACTCAGCCTCTTCATTAATTCCCATAGAAAAGTCTCCATTCACACAAAATGTAGATTTTACTGAATATATAGGGACCACAGGGAAGGATCATTGCCTGCACCACAGAGCAAACATCTTAAAGCTCCATATCAACCATCCTTCTTCTCTAGAGTTCTTTCTGGCCATCCCACAACTAGAGATTCCTCTGTTGGCTCTTAATGTACTCAGCACTTAACTTCACGTCTTTTCATCAACTCCCCTCTTTTCTTACTCTCCTCCCTCTCCAGAAAACCCAGACTCTTGAGGTTTCACTTTCTACCTCAAGGCATTTTTCCAGACAAATACTATTTCTTCTATAAGAGGAATTCTGATGCAAGCTGTTAATTTTCGATTAGAATTGATGTTCATTTCTGGAGATAATTTACTAATTAATTTTAGTCTTGCTTTCCTTTCTTTTTTGAGTAAGGCAACTGAGGCTCAGAGATCTTAAGTGCCTTGCTTACTTTAGCTCTTAGAACAATGTTTACACAGACTGCCTGATTCAAAATCACGTGGGTGTTGTTTTATTTTAATGCTGAATTTGGGGCTGTACGTTTGATCTACTGAACCAGGATCTACTGAACAAGCTCCCCAAATAATTTTTAGGCACACAAAGCCTCTGCCTTAGACTTATAACTTAACGACTAGGGGGAAAAAAAAAAAAAAAAAACACTGAAAGCTGTTACAAATTTAATCTAAATCCGAGCTGTAAGAGTTTGGATTCATGCAGCACCTGAAAAGACTCTGGACAACTTTGACACAGGACAAAATAAATACTAGTGTCGTTTTGGTGGAAAGAACACCAGACTAGGAGTCAAGGCTAATTGTGTGACCTTGAGCAAGTTACTTAACTTCTCCGGACCTCAGGTTCCTAGGGGAAAATACTACTTTCCCTACATAACTCCAAGGACTATTTGAAGGATAAAATGAGATCATGTATGTGAAAACACTTGTGGGAGGAGGGGAAAATAAATAGCTCTCTACAACTGGTGGGTATTATTTCAAAGTCCTGCTTAGGCCTGGAAAATATCAATCTTCTGCATGTTACCAGCGTGCTAGTAAGGCAGCCTGTGGAGTTTTTCAAGAAGCCTGTAGGATCCAAGTTAGGCAGCTTATTGCTCAGGCTGAGTAGCCAGAGAGGGGAATTCTTGATTCAGAGCAGCATCTGTTAGTGATTAAGGTTTCAGAGGCATGTGCCTGAACTGAAGGCAGTGCTACAGAATTGGTCATAGCAGCAGTCCCAGTTGTAAAACAGATTCCATCCTTAGAGTGGATATGAAAGGTAAACACGAAAGCATTATTCTGCAATCACAGGAAACAAAACGATGCTTGTTTAACATCCCCCACAACACACACACAAGCACACACAAAGAGAAACAACAACAGGCAGATGCTTATGTGAAAGAAAGAGATCCCCAAGCCACAACCACCACCATCACACTCAGAAGAGCTCCTTTGTCCTCTGTTAATTGCACAATATATGTGCAAATTCAGCTCTTCTGAATTTGCAGAGTGGGCCTCTTTGGCATCCACTCCCTGACATGTTCTTCCTTCAAAACTCAAGTTGTTCGATTTGGATCCTTGGCAAAAAAAAAATCCCTTATCCTAAAATCACTATGAATTCTTGTCTGTGTCAGAGATCTGACTATAGTCAAAGTAAGCATATTGATTGTAACTCGAAGATGTGATGGACTTTGAACAAGGTCCAAAGATCTGAGCCTGGTGTGGAGAAGAGTGACGGAGGACTTCCAGGTAGGCCGGGTGAGTGAGAGGTTCTGAGAGTGGTTGGGGTGGAAGATGGGGAGAGGTAGAATGAGACCCTAAGGTTTTTATTAGTTATTTTGTGAAAGTGTGCATTTTCTATCAAGGAAAGGGGATGGATGTGTTGTATGCTCAAGTCGAACTTAAGAATGAAAGACTGGAGAGGGATCTGTTTAAAAATTTAACTAAAAAGGCAAGACTAGAAGTATAAGAGAGGTCAGAATTTATTGGTCAAGCTACAAAATTCAGTTGAGGGTGCATGAGTCAAAAAGATGATGTCCTGCACCAGGAGAAAGTCCCGTTTTTTACGGGGAACACCTAGAAGACACCAAGAAAATCAGCACCTGGAATGGCCTGGCTGGTTTAAGTTCCATCTTTTTAGAAGCACTTGAAGAGAAAGCAGGGAGAGCTTTGCCTATGCCCGAAGCAAGTGACCAACAAGAGAAAAGGGAGGCAAAGATACAGATGTATCTAAGGATGATCTTAGTACAAGAAAGCTGCTCCAGGAAAGCAAAGCACTGAGCCTGTGGGCCACGGTCACTGAGGCGAAAGGAGGAAATGAGTAGATGAATTATAGCCATTTTTATTTGGTTAGAATTCGTTTGCTTGCTTGTCTGTTTGCTCAGAAAATGAAGGTCACCTTGTAAACTAAATCTAGCCTTAAACCACTTAAAGCTAGCACATGAAAAGTACTTCTTTAGGGCATGAAACAGACTAAGAAAATAAAATTGTGGGATGCAGCAAAAAGGCCATTTAACTAGGAGTGAAAAGATCTGGGTTCTAGTCCCAGTTTTGTCAATTACTGGCTGACGTGAAATTTTAGGTGAGGCATTTAGCATGTCAATGCATCTTCTGGAAGCCTGTAGTGGGGGGACACTGGGAGGTGGTGGGCAGAAATGAGAAGATGATCTCCAAGGTCCCTTCCGGTGAAAACAGTCTATGATTCCAGTTAGCATATAAAATAATTGAGGAAGCCTGGAAGGCCCAGTAGCAAAACGTTACCAGAGGCTACCTCAGGGGAATGGGATTAGGGCAGGGGCAGAGAGACAAAAGAAAACAATTGGAGAAGACTTCCAGTGGGGCAAAAATACAAAGGCAGAAGGGATTTTTAAGTGAAGTATTAAACAAGAAAATTTCCAGTTAGCATATAAAATAATACATAAAATCTGCAAAGCCATATATCAAACACTACTAGTAGTCAGAGTCTCAGCAAAAGCAGAGAGAGTGAAGGGATTTGGGAGAGTCAACAGTGTGATTGTTTTGTTTCCCCCCTGTCTCCTGTCCTTGTTGGAAAAGCCCCTGGTAGAGCCATTAGAGGCCACTCAGTTCCATCTAACTCCTCTTTGTCCTCTGGGGCCAAACCCTCCATGCCCAGTGATGGGGGAAGGAGATGTGGGACAGAGTTGGCTGGCAACCTGCTCTGCAGCCTCCGGTGCAATACATCTGATTTTCTGGCACGATGTGAAGAAAGCTAAGCTTGTCTTGCACCCCACACTGACAGTGCTACTTTCCCTGGAGATTTCAGCATCATCACTGTGGCTTCTTACCTTATCTTGGTTTTCTTTGTCACCATCAGCTTCGGGGTCTACAAGTCTGTCATCTAAGCTATACAGAAGTCAGAAGAAGGCCATGCAATACAACTCTTTTCAGAAGTTTTTCATAATTATGAGAGTGACTCCGTCAACAGGGTCCCAAAACTCATCATGTGTCTGTTTCTGGTGGAAGATCCGTCTGTCTTTATGTGGTTGATGACCTATGCTGGTGCACTTCCAATGGAACTGCCCTTCTGATCTTTGCTAAACTGTAAATTTTCAGTGTCCCAATGAAAAACACAAACCCCAAATTGATTACTACGTTTTGTCGTGGGGATCAGAACAAGTCAGTTATTGAAGCACCTAAGCAAAATCCTCTGGCATTCCAAAGAAAAAAGTAGAATAAGCACATGGAAATCAACAATTCAACAGTTACTAAATCACCATTCAAGAGGTATAACATTACCCTTGTACCGTGAAGGACTATGTCCAGTGTTCACTTACAAACTTTTTTAATCTGATGTTTTCTCACCTTCTTTCTCTTTACTCTCAGTAGCAATCTCCAGAATATGTTAGATTGAAAAGGAATTGATATCTTCGAAACTAAAAGAATAAGGAAAGATTCCAATTAGTAGGCTATCAGAATGTCTAAGGATGGTGAAGCTTTTGCCTATAGTTTGAAAAGGCAAAGAATGAAGATAAACATGGAAATGAAAGATAAAACACACATCTCCAGTTCTTCTAATACCCAAGTATTGATTTTAAACCAATTTCCCACCATAATATTGCCCTTATTTCAGGAATTATGATTACCTTACAAAAAAATTATTTGAGGGCAGAAGTGGAATAATGGCTATCTTGTTAACTTTGACATAATCCTTGGGTTATTTTTACTCTCCTCTGATCTCATCTGCCTATTCTATAACGTGAGCAGTTACTACTATTATCATCTCTCTTCTGCTACCCCACTGGTCAAAATAACTTTCATCTCAGGGCTGGCCCAGTGGCATAGTGGTTAAGTTTGCGTGCTGAAGCACAGCGGCCCAGGGTTCACAGGTTCGGATCCCAGGTGCGGACCTACACACTGCTCATTAAGCCATGCTGTGGTGGTGTCTCATATATAAAATAGAGGAGGATGGGCACAGATGGTAGCTCAGGGACAATCTTCCTCAGCAAAAAAAAATAATAATAATAACTTTCAATTCTATTAATAACTCACAGGTAATACTCATAGGTGAATCTTAAAGTACCACCTGATAAATGAGATCAGAAACAGCAAGTTGGCTCACTGACGTCACCACCACTCCCTTCCCTACGTCCCCTTAGGAAATAAAAACCTCCATGATTTGGGAAGGTAGTTTCTGTTTTATTTCCTCTGGACATTGAGTTCTGAGCTTGAGTATGAGAAAGGTGCTTCCTACCTTCTTTCCTACCTACCTCAAGCTTAACAGACAAGGCTGTGCTGTTCTCATGAAATTAAATGTCTATAATTTCTATAAAAATGTTGGTGGTTGCCTGTGGGTAAATGGACATGCTAGAAGTTCACTGAAAGTTGTTTGAGTGGGATATGTTAATAAGTAACTATAGTAAGGTGATTCATAATTTGGAAAAGGGCCTAAATATGATTAATAGAGAAGAATTTTTGGATGCTATAAAGGATAGCATCGAAAAAGGATGATAAAGGAAAAATACCTACGAAGTGAGATTTATGTTCTGCTACATTTTAAAACCACTTAAAAATGGTTTAAATGCTATCCCCATGAACTGCAGGGAAAGAGGGCTTATATTAGGCCCAATTATTGCCTCCTTGTCACCAAAACTCACTTGATAGGGTCAGTGCCTCAGGTGGTCTGCATTGTAATTGAGCAATCTCCCCAATAATGTGTCTCTAATGTTTTTATGGAATTAAAAAAAATACCATAAAAAGATGTAGAGAAATGGTGGAGTAAGTTTAACAAAATAAGTAAATATCTTATTCACAGCCTCTTTGAGCTGATGATGCTCTTATGCCTAGTTTAAAACCTCATTACCTTGGAAGCCCAAAAGATGAGTATAAATAAAAAAGACAGGGTCAGCTTTCTGTTCCACTCCAACATAATTCTGAGTCCAAGACATCGTTTGTGGCTGATTAAAAGGGGATGGAATTTAAAAATATTAATCCCTAAGCTTATCAAGTCCAGAACAACAACAATTAAATAAATGTTCTGATAACACTAAAAGGAAAAATATCATGAAGCCCATGTAGCCGAGCTCTGTCCTTATCTCACTTTGTTTTCCTTTTCACGGGGTCACAGAACCCACAGAGGCAGAAACGAACGGGTTTTGTATAACCCTGGCCTTCTCCTAGAGCCTAATTATTTGTTCTCAGAAACTCAAACCACTTCACTATACCCAAGCAGGCCAGAAAGTTTGCAGGTAGAGCTGAGCCAAAGAGTCTGGTTTGGTTATATGAGCCAAAACACGAGTCGACCCATTTGAGCTGACTAGACACATAGGCAAAAGAAAATACAAAAATTTATATATGTGTGTGTGTACATGTTGGTCTGTGTCATGTTTGTGCAAATGGTCACTGGGGCTGACTGGGAATAATGACAGAGTATTTTCACTGGCTTGTCTTTTCCTTGGCTCATCTTTACGGTTGGAGGCAGAACAGCAGTGCTAGATCCTGACTGATTTTAATTTGCCTACCTCATTTCTTGACAAGCAGAAATAGAAATTGTAGTACTCTTTGTTATTTCTGCAGCTGATAAAACTCTTTAAAAGGTTCCCCATCTCCGCTAAAGCATCCTTCTTCTAAACCCCAATATGCTCCCAAGATTCTGTGTAGCATTTGAAGTACGAAAGTTATTATTCATTTATTCAAAAAATATTTGACCTTCCATTTACATAAAACTGTTCTAGGCACTGTAAAAAATAAAATAAGCAAATAAATGGTGATGGACGGCAACTAGACTTTTGGTGGTAAGCATTATGCAGTCTATACAGAAGTTGAAATATTAAGATGTACACCTGAAATTTATATGTTATACACCAATGTTACCTCAATAAAAATTTTTTTTAAATAAATATTTTTTTAAAAAAGATAAGAAATAAGTGTTGGAGAGGATGTGGAGAAAAGGGAACTCTCGTACACTGCTGGTAGGAATGTAAGTTGGGTGCAGCTGCTGTGAAAAACAGTATGGAGATTCCTCAAAAAAATTAAGAATAGAACTACCATATGATCCAGCTATTCCACTTCTGGGTATTTATCCAAAGAATATGAAAACATTAATTAGAAAAGATACATACACCCCTATGTTCCTTGCAGCATTACTTATAATAGCTGAGACATGGAAACAACCTAAGCGCACAACAATGGATGAATGGATAAAAAAGATGTGGTGTATATATAATAGAATACTACTCAGCCATAAAAAAGATGAGATCTTGCCATTTGTGACAACATGGGTGGCCCTTGAGGGTATTATGCTAAGCAAAATAAGTCAGACAAAGACAATTACCATACGACTTCACTCATTTGTGGAAGACAAACAAACACATAGATACAGAGACAGATTGGTGGTTACCAGAGGGGAAGGGGAGTGGCGGGAGGATAAAGGGGGCATTTGTACAGTGATGGATGGAAACTAGACTTTTGGTAGTGAACACAATGTAGTCAATACGGAAGTCAAAATATAACCATGTACACCTGCAAAAAAAATAATGCCTTATATTTTGAAAAATAAATAAAATAAGCAAAAAAACAAAGCATAACACAAAAGTTTTAAAACTAACTGTAGGATAAGAAAATGTTTGTTAATAAGGCAATGTTCCCTTTAAAAAAACACAATACAAATCTCTTTCGATTATATAGATCTAGATATAGGTATAGGTATAAATAAATAGATATAGATGAGAGCTATAGATAAATAACTCTCCCTCCTACATAAAGATATTCTTTCTGCATCCCATTTAGAAGTTTTTGCACGTGCAGTTCTGGCCCTGGACGAAATAGTGGCCTTTACTCAGGGCTTCCTGACACTCTTATAGCTTTTCTCTTCTTTCAGGATCCATTTCTCTCATGATTACCCTGGCTGCCAAGGGTCCTCTACTGTGCTCCCTCACTCAACAGTCTACTATGGTCCTTGCAAATTCCCTTTCTTTCCAACTTCACTTTCCAAAGTGTGCAGCTCTCTGAAGATAGCTATTCAGATGCACTAATTTTGCTAGATTAACAGCCAGCAGCATGGTGTGCTAGTTATGAGCATTGATTGGTCCCGGACTGAGTTAGCCAGTTGTGTGGAATCCTGGCTCAAATACTTACCTGTTCTGTGACCTTGAACAGCTTACTTCACGTCTCAGTTTCATTTTAGGTAAGATTGGATAAAGGGGGATGGTGGCTAATATGTATTTCATCTAATCTGTGACGCCTTCTACTGTCAGTTTCACCATGATTTTACATGCCACTAGGAAAGAAACGAATGTTCTAAATTATGCTTGTAAGACATCATTGATTGTAATATACATCCCAATTCCAGAGTGTTAAAATGTGGAAAAAATGTACATCTTACAAGTGATTAAATACAATAGTATCAACCTAAGATTATTCTCAGTATTAAGTAAGATAACCAAGATAGAGTGCTTAGTGCAATGCCAGGCAAAAATTAAGCAACTAAATGTCAGCTTATATTATTAATGTGTTTCTCCTGCCAGATAATATACTTCATCTTAACAAGGGTTCTTTAAACACAATGTCTTTACATGCAAAGAATCACTGAAGGCAGCGTATGGTGGCTTAGAGCCAATGGAAACATATCTCATGTGTGGCTTTGATTTTTTGATGCCCTCATTCAGATTACACACCTTGAAAGTTATTTGTAGGATTGCTTCTACTCAAAACCTAGTAACACAAATCTGGGATCAGAACTTTTAACACAGTTTAGACAGATTCATCCCTACATTAAATAATCAAAGTTTTCAATGGGCTTTCATAATTAGCCGAAGCTTATAACCCATTTCACTCCTCTCAAAAAAAATCACTTTCCAGGCTTACTAGCTTTCTTATGCTCTTTAAAACTGAAAGTTTATTCAAAGCACCTAAGATTATTTATCCTCAGTATTCTGCTTCTGTCATCTGATGTGTTGAGGTGAAAACAATGTACAAAGACAAAACAGGAAAGAACACCTTTTCACCACCAGAAAACATAGTTATCTTTCAGATGAGTGACATTACAGAACAAGAATATTTTAGCAAGCACTTTGAATGACATAAATGCCCTATATTTAGAAATTTAATCTTATCACCTTTATGTTAAATTCAACACAGAAAATCCAAATATGACACTCATCCAGGAGTCAGATATGATATACATAGCAAATGTAACACCCATAGAATATGCTGTAACGCATCATTCTTTTATAGGTCTTCAGTTTAGTCTGCATCTTGATAAGTTGTTTATGCCAGCATGCCTGTCTGCTAAGCAGTATACTGACGATGTTGATGTGATTTTCTAATGATTTGACTGCTAGTGCAACGGCTGACAATATGTTGCCACAATTGCATAACTTCATAAAAGCATTCATCTCAATCTTGCCAAAAATCTAGATGATGTCTATTTATAACCAATCAACCATCTTCAGTGAGTCAGTCTTTTTTGCATCTCTTGCATGAACAATATGCTATGATCTCAATTGGTTAATGAGATTGACTAAAACCCTTTATATACATTTGCCAAAGACAGGTGGATCGATTACTTTAGACCAAGACCCAGGTTACACTCACTAACATCTACCTTCTCAGGCAGAACTTGGAAATAGCACATACCAGAAGACAGTTATTCCAATTTGCAACCCCAAGGATGGAATCGTACTCATCCTACACTCAGCACTTCCCTCTACTATACTATCCTTTTCATGTATTCATGTAGAGTATTTGTTTACACTCCAGGATCTCCTATTAAACAATATACTTCCTTGAAGACAGAAATTATACCTTATTCATCTTGGTACATTCTTTTACCCATTCTTCTTCCTCTCCACAATGCTTCATACCTGGTGGAAGCTTAAAATTTGTTAAATTAAATGATATGTCTCCAATATTCTACAAATTGATTGTACTTCAAAAAAGATACACTCACTAGTCTACATAAGTTCTTGAAAACAAAGGTCTGGAAATACTTGACAATGAATCTGCTTTTAAGCTTCTCCTGGAAGCAGAGCCTTGGGTAGAGAAGAGAACATACCAAGTAGAACTATAACTAATTCATCACAAACAGCTTTCATTAACTCAAAGATTTTTTATTTATACCCAGCTATTGGAGATTGGAACAGTCCTCTAAAAGGATTGTAAATTTTCCAAGATAAGGTGGTTCTAGGAATGTTACTCGGATATCCCCTACACCAACAGTCCTCTAAGGAGATAGCTATGTCCTCAAGAAACTGTGGAGCAGTTTGCTCCTTACTGGTAAGATTCAAGTCAATCAACCAAATTAGAGAAATGCCCTATAAATCAACACTGGGATCAAGGAACTGGAAGGGACCTTAGATATCATCCAGTGATTCTAGTAAATGAGGAATTTAAGCCCCAGATTTAGCTATATGGCTTGACCAAGTTCAGAAAACTTATCAGAAGTAGAAACATGGAGAATCCAGGTATCTGAATTCTTAAAAATATTTTTATTGGGCTCAATTTTTAATCCAGATCTGACCAAGACATAAAGTTATTGTTAAATTTCTATCCAGGACGTGTTATATATGGCAAAAATAATACACTGTGCAGAGTTTAATATCACAGAATAACATCGATCCAGGGTCAAATGGTAGGCTTTGCACAGAACCCTACTCACAGTAACGCTTTCCAAGGAGACATATCCCCAAATGTTGCACTAGTTGTTCTGATCCTACTTTAAAATACGTCTTGACTCCCTCTTCTCTCCAGCACCACGGCTTTCACCCTGGCCTCTCTCGCCTTCCTTGGGTCACTGAAATGAGCTCTGAGCTGCTCTCCCTGCTTTCAGCCTCTCAAGCATTCCAGTCCACTTTCTCTCAGCCGTAAAGTTATCCAACAAAAAGCTGGCTGTTTACATCACCTTTTGCTTTAAAACCTGCATAAAATCCAAACACGAAGGGGCTGTCACAGTCTGGCTTCTCACCCCCTGACATCTGAGAATACGCACTTTGAACTTGTCACCCTTTTCTGAACACCTGACTTCCTACCTTAGCACATGATAGTCCCCAAACTAGAATGATCTTCTGCCACCCTTACCCCCTAGTCGCCCCAACACTATTCTTCACCTGCAAACTCTTATGGCCAGTTCGTGTGTCAACTTCTTCACAGAGCTTTCTCAGTTCCTCCATGGAAAGTTAGTTGCTCCATTCTAACAAAGCTGTCTGGCTTAAAGGAAACAAGAGGGCATTGGAAGGTGTTAAAAAGGAGGGTGACAGTAATCAGATTTGTGGATTTAAAAAATCATCCTGGCTGCTATGAGGAGCAAGAGCAGACGCAGAGGGACCAGTTGGAAAGTTGTTGAGGTAGTCCTGTTAGTGATACCAGAGGTGCAAGTGGCTTCAACTATGGTGGACAGTGGATATGGAGAGAAGCATGGTCATAAGACTTGGTGATGGATTAGACGAGAGGAATGAAGAGAAAAGGGGTATCAAAAATGACCCCCAAAGTTTCTAGCATGAACAACTGGGTAGTGTGTCATATCATTTGCTGAAATAGAGAACACAGGAAGAGGATCTGATTGTTTATATTTTGTTTTGTTTTTGCAGTTGGTGGAGGTGGGGTAGATCATGAGTTAGTTTTAGATGTTGAAGTTGGTGCCGGCCCCGTGGCTTAGCGGTTAAGTGCGCGCGCTCCACTACTGGCGGCCCGGGTTCGGATCCCGGGCGCGCACCAACGCACCGCTTCTCCGGCCATGCTGAGGCCGCGTCCCACATACAGCAACTAGAAGGATGTGCAACTGTGACATACAACTATCTACTGGGGCTTTGGGGGGAAAAAAAAAAAAGGAGGAGGATTGGCAATAGATGTTACCTCAGAGCTGGTCTCCCTCAGCAAAAAGAGGAGGATTAGCATGGATGTTAGCTCAGGGCTGATCTTCCTCACAAAAAATAAATAAATAAATAAATAGATGTTGAAGTTGAAGTGCCTATTTGATACCCAAGTAGAATTATTAATATATGGGAGTTAGGGACTAAGGTCTATATTTTAGATCTAATTCTGGAAGGTATTGACATATACATGGCAATTCTATGTGAGAGAGATTGAATCTGCCCAGGAAGAGCACATGGAGTGAGTAAAGGAGATGAACTCATCTTGCTACTGTTCTTTTTTCTCCTTTCTTCCCAAGACAAATTTTTTAAAGAGTTTATATGTACCTGCTGCCTCTACTTTAATACCACCACTCCCTCCATATTACACACACAATTTGGTTCTGCTCTTCCTGCTCTATGAACATTCTTCTTAACTGGCTCCAAAGACTCCTACTTGTTAAAATCAATGGCTTTTTCCATTCCCTGTTCTCCATAGCCTCTCTGAAGCGTGAGATAATGCCAATCACTACCATTCTTAAAACTCTTTACTTTTTTGACTTCTGTCATTCCACCATATTCTGATTCTCTTCTCTGCTTTTTTTTCTGTCTTCTTCACTGTCTTCTCTCCACCTTTCATCACCTAAGTGTGAGTATATCCTACAGCTCATATCTCAGACATTTCTTCTTCCATTCCTAAGCCTTTTGGGGAGCTTATCTACCTCCCCAACTTCAACTCTTCAACTATTACATACAGACGATCCCCAAATCTTTATTACTAGTCATGACCTTTTACTTTCTCTCTCTCTCTCATAAAATTGAGTCCTGCATTAAAGGACATGCCATCACCTCAAGAGCAATTCACCTAAAACAAAACCTATTTTCTCCTCCTAACCCCAACCTAATTGATTTTCCAGATTTCTCACTTATGATAAAGCTTTGCAACCATTTTCCCTGATACCCAGGTCCCAAATCATACATTAAACCAAAAGATGTCATTTTAAGTAGTGCCTCACTTCCCACATCTAATAATCTCAAAGTTATATTGATTCCTCTTCCTCTTCCTAATGTTTTTTCTTTCCATTACTGTAGCCACCACTGTACTCTAGACATTTATCATCTTTTTTTAGGTAAGTGAAAAAGTTTTCTGATCAATTGTTCTGTCTTCAGCCACTCTCTTTTTCATCTATCCTACTGTGTTATCTTCCTAAACCATTACTTCACTCTTTCATCCCCCAGCGCAAAAACTTAGAATAGCTCCTTTATCCCGTAACTATGGGATAAAGCCTAGACTCGTTTGCTTAGTCTCTCAAAATCTGGTTTTATCCTACCTCTCAACTCTAATTCGCACTACTCTCCTACATCAACTCTCTGTCCCCCATACAATTTGTGCGTTTTCCAGTCTCTGATGCATTGATCCCTCACATCTGAAACAACTTGTTTATTCTTCTCCAAATCCTTATACCCTTCAATGGCCAACACAAATCACACATCCTCCGTGAATCCTCTGACCATCTCCATCTGGAAATTATTATTTCCTTGTTTGGAACTGACTGTTTCTGCCACTTAGAAAGCATTTAACACTCAAGTTTATTTCATTTCCTCAACCATTGGTTCACTCTTTAAGTACAGGAGTCTACACAGGGTATTTATTGATTGTCTATTAACAGCTTTGATAAATATTCAGAATCAAATTGTTAAATTCCAAGTTATTAAAGAATGTTATACTCCTACAGTTCCACTGTTATCTATAATCATTATGGCATTATTATTAGTTCAGAAAATAGTTCTGAGAAATCTTCAAATTTTGGAAAGTTAACTAGATGTATTTATATTCTAAGAAACAGACTTGCTTCCTGTAGTTCTAAAGTACAAACATAAAGAAGGAAAGGAATTAGATATTGATGTCATTAAACCATAATATTTAAAACAATATTTTAACAGAAAAACAAAAGGAAAAATTTCAAATTACACCAAATATCATTAACCACAGTTCATTGGCTTGTGACTCATATTAGATTTCATGTGAATTAGTTTAAATTTCACAGTAACATGATTCCATGTAATAGCAGAGACAATCACTCATAAGGATGGTGAATGGTTGGTATAATCCAACTTAAATCACTAACTAAATATATTTCCAGTTAAGAGAACCAGCCAGTTTGATAAGAATATCGATACTTTGGGGGAATATTTATGCTATTTGCTAACTGGAACCTTGTCAGTTCAGTCATTTCTATTATAGGGAAAATCTAAGCCTCTACCTAAATAAGAAAATGCGTACTTTATTAAATTCTCAGTATCTCTGAGTGCTCTGAGGCCCCAAATCTGTCTAAAATCCTTTGAGATTGTGTGCTTCAGAACTTCTGCAGGGCTTTGTGATTCTTTGCCCCTCCAGGCTGTCTTCCACATCTGCAGATCCTGAGGCTTGACTTCATTTTGCTCTGCAGTATTTGATAAGTGAACAACTGTAAACAAGGTGAGATACTCTATTGGGTACGTTTAGAAATCAACTGAAGTTTTCTAAATTATTTCAGAATGAATTCTTTCTGTTTTTGTTTTTGTTCTAAGATGTTTTCATTGTTGATTATAGACTGGTCCATAAGATCTTTGAGGACAATTTTTTTCCTATGTTGTATACCCCTGCCTGGAATATATTCTCCTGTGCCAGATATAATGAAGCCACTCAAGAAACAGTCATTAAATTGAATTCTTATCCCTGGAACAAATAAATGGTATCCAAGGAGGATAGGGTCTAAATTATTGGGCTCTCTTTGAAGTGGAAAATGTGTTTCAGAAGTCAACTAGGTAAAGAGCTACAGTTGTTCTCCTGGGATGACTTTTGAAATGAAAGCTGACCACAAGGGAGATCACTATGACAGGACTTAACCCTGTTGGATTTAATCACCTATGAAAGATCTTTCCCTGTTGTGCACATCAGGAGGCTTATAAATTGGATGCAGGCAACTCAATCACTTGCAAAAGTCAGCTCTCTCCAAAGGAATTGGAAAGAATGGTTTCATAATTCCTATAGTAAGAGGAGCTGCCACAGTAAAATAGCAGCAATTGGGGTTAGGTAGGCCCCCTTTCCCATGCAGATTCCCCAGTAAGTGTTTTTGTTTCTTGGTTTTGTTAAAATAAGATCCAAGTTATGGTTTCATAATTTCCCCGTCACTCGCCCTGAAATGAAGTTACTACAGCCCTTAAACTGGAATGACTCCACTCGCTGCATAGCAAACCTTTGTCCAAGATTCAAACCAAACTGAATGTTTGAGGGTTTGGGTTGTTTTGAGTTTTCTAAACTTCAAGCTTAAATTTTCATGAACCTTATTGCACTTCCTGATCTTTTCTGGGAGAGAGAGTGGAAAAACTGACCTCTTTGGTGCCAGTGTTAGAAGCGGCCCTCCAAGTGTTGTAACTAACTGCACGGAGAGAAGCTAGGCCTAGATACAAATCTAGTAAGACGGTCAATTCTGAAACTAATTTCTAAAATTCTCTCTGAAGGCTTCTCTTACACTCTCTTCTTCTAATATCTATCACATAATTAAAACATTTAGTATCAAAACTGGAGTGCAACGTTCCTAAAAACTATAGCATAATGAAAAAAGCAAGCCAGCAATTTTAGTTCAGAATTGAAATAGATTGCTATTACCTATCATAACAATAATAACTGAGCATTAAACAAACATAGCAACATCCTCAATGCCGTCTTGGAAAAGGAACTGGATGAAAGAGAGGGATATGCCCAGATTTAAGCCTTTGGACTTGGAAGATTCATTGAAATCTATAGATCCATGAAAACAGAGTGGAATTGTATGAGGAAAAGTAGTTGTGCAAGAAGTAAAGGAAGTAGCAGAAATAAGACTTCATGGCAGACCCATTTGGCATGGTGAAGACAGTGTAAGCCATGGATCAGACATACAATCAAGAACTGTGTCATTCTCAATAAGTGTACTGCAGTATATTCCTGGCTTGGGTGGATGCCAGCTCAGAGAGCAGCTCTATCAGTGAGAGCTTCAAAATCCCATATTGGTGGTCCATGTCAAGAGAGAATTTCAAGGAAGACTGACCCATCAAAATCAAGGATGAAAAGTGCACTGTAACCACAGCATCACCAGCACTGTCTCATTTTTCATCACTATGATGGATAAGTTGCTCATACAGAAATCCACACTATGGCAAAATATGAAGTCAAATGCATCTAAAGTTGCTTGGCATGAACTTTTGCTTAATAAACAAACACCATATTGACCTAGCCAGAGCCTCTCTTAGGAATCATAAAGGGAGTCATTTGCAAGCAAGCCAAATTCTGAATGAGATTCTCCACAAGCCCTGCTGAACATCCTTATCTCGGAAGCTAGGCCTCCTCACTTCTCCCGATAGAACCCACATAACCAAGCATAACCTGGACATTTCTCTACACAGCTTAAATAAGGCAAGGCTGGTGCATCAGATTCAGATTCCTAATCTCCCTCCCACCATCAATATTTGGACATAAAAAATATTTTTATTCAAATCTTCATAAATATTATCTTGAACAGTCATAGCTACTCTCTGAAGGGGAGCATGTTCAAACAAAACTGACCACAGGGCAATCATCAGGTGTGGGGAGTTCTAGGGTCATGACAAAAGGGAAACTGCCAGTCGCAGACAAAACAGGAATGTTAAAAATCAAGGAAGTAGATCAAATTATGCCTTGGTGCAGGGGGAGTGTAGTCTCAATGTGCAGCTGTGGAATCAGTGAGAATCAGCAACTGGATGGCCAGGGATGAAATAAACTATGTGAGTTATGAATCTTTGTTTTTAAAAGCTATTCCTCCATTGAAGCATACCTCCCAGATGGATCCTGATGTAATTAAAGCAGTAGGAATTAGTTGTTTTGTTTTTACTTCATTATTTTTCTTTAACAAAGTTTAATACAGAAAATTCAGAATACAGATAAGCACAAAGAAAAGTAAATATATGTCTTTTAACTACCTATAATCCTACTACCCCAAAATAACACTGTTGATATTTTAGTGTATAATCCTTGAGGCACACATACATATACACAAATAAACAAATATATGTTTAGTGCTTTTAAAAGGTATCCTAAAATGGGTTTTTAACTTTTTTTCATTAAATAACATATTAAAAACATCTTTCCATGTACAAAAATATATACCTACATCATCATTCTTAGTGACCACATAGTATGGCTGTACCATAACTTGTTTTGCCAATTCCCTATTTATAGTCATTTAAACAGTTTCTAATTTTTCAAAAAACAGTTTTGTATATACCTCTTGGCACATTTTCTGATTATTCCCTTTAGAAAGAATTTCTAGATGTGGAATTACTTGGTAAAAGATACATATTTTGGTACAGATTTTCAAATTACCTCCCAGAAATGTTATATCAATATATACTTCCACTAGCAGCATATGAGAGTCCTTATTTACCCACATCTTCACCAATCTTAGCTTTTATCATTACTCTAAATCATTGCCAACCTATTTGGAAAATTATAGGAACTTACTGGAGTCTAACTTGCATTTCTTTATTAGTGGGACAGATTGTTTTTTGCAGTTCTTTTGTTGCTTTGCCACACAGAGATCAGATTCGAATATTTACAAGGTATAAATATATTCTCTAATAGTATACCTTTAGGATTATATAGAGGTCTTTTCTTACCATAAGATTATCTAACCATTTTCTTACGTTTTCTTCTAGCCCTTTTATAGTTTGTATTTTCATAATTTAAACAGTTACTTATATCTGGACTGCATTTTCCTATAAGAACTAACAGAGGTCTAACTTGACTTTTACCCAAATGGTTAGCCCATTTTCTCAACACCAGTTGTTGAATAAACAAATTTTCCTCATTGATTTGAATGCAGTCTTTAGCTTATACAAAATTCTGATAAATATTTGGGTATACTTCTGAGGTTTCCATTAAATTCATTTATCTATCTATTCTTGGTTCTGTATGTACCATGCTATTTTGACTATTATAGCTTTTAAAAAAATAAAATTTATTATCTGGAGGTAAGGCCCTAGTCAGAACTCTTTTCCTCAAAATGTATAGGCTATTTTCTCAGGTGATCATGTTTTTTAAAAAATATGGTTTTAATCATAACTATGTTAAGGTTTTTAATAATCTGGGGAGAATTGATTTTTATTTTTTTGCTGAGGAAGATTCGCCCCGAGCTAACATCTGTTGCCAATCCTCTTCTCTTTTTGCTTGAGGAAGATTAGCCCTGAGCTAACATCTGTGCCAATCTTCCTCTATTTTTTTGTATTCGGGACACCTCCACAGCGTGGCTGGTGAGTGGAGTAGGTCCACACCCAGGATCCAAACCCGCGAACCTGGGCTGCCACAGCGGAGCACACGGAACTTGAACCACTTGGCCATGGGGCCAGGCCCAAGAATTGATATTTTTATGAGCCCTCTCTCCATTTATTCATGTCTTCTCTTAAATTTCTCAGTAAAATTTTTGTCTTTTATTCAAGTCTAAGTTTATCAGTCTTTTGTTTTAAGTCTTTTTAAAGTTTTTTAAAAAGTATTCTTTAGGTAGAATATATCTTTCAGGTATTGTATTTTATCACTCTGAAAAATGGAGTCTTATTCTCTATAGAGCTATTCCCAGTATATAGAAGTCTCAGGGGTCCTCAAGACCACCCTCAAGCTTGATGATTCACTAGGACTCATAGGACTCAGATGTTGTTATACTCATGGTTATGGTTTATTACAGTGAAAGAATAGAGAGTAGAAGTAGCAAAAAGAAAGAGTATACTGGGCACAGTCCAGAGGAAACCAGGCTCAAGCTTTAAGATGTCCCCTCCCAATGGAGTCACATGGCACACACTTAACTCCTCCGGTAACAATGTGTGACAACATACGCAAAGTGTTGCCGACCAGAGAAATTCTCCCAAGCTTGCGAGTCCAGAGTTTTTCACTGAGGGGCATTGATGTAGACATACAACACTTGTATGACAGACCTCAGTTACCCAAGCTCCAGACGCCAAAAAGAAAGCAGATGTTCACCCTACATCACGTTGTTAGCATAAACTATCTGGAAAAACTGGTACAGCATAGCTCAAGGCCTCAGGCATGAAAAAACATTCTTATTAGACAGAACATTCCAAGAGCTCAGTTCTCAGTAACCAGCCAAAGGCCAGTCCTGAAAGCGGACCTTTATTGGGAATGTGCAGGGTTTGAGCAAACCCAAGCCTGCTGAGTTAACCCTTTCCTGCATAATAGGAAAGCTAATGATTTTGTATATTGACACTGGCCCCAGCCATTATCCTGAACATATTTGTTTCCAATTATTTTTTGTTGACTTTTGTACTCTCTCTAGCTAGACACTCATGTCATCTGTGAACAATGGCAATTTTGTCTCCTCCACTCTGGTAAATACCAGAATATATTTTGTTTCTTGTTATTAATGCATTTGTTGGAATATCCAGAACAATGATGAATAATAGTGAAAACAATGGGCATCAAGTCTTGTTCCTGACAATAGTGGAAATGTTTCAATGTTAATTATTATACTGGTGTTGGTTTCTGATGTATGTTCTTTTTCATGTTATTCCTAATTTATTAAAAAAAAATTTTATGAACAGTTGTGGAATTTACTCAAATGCTTTTGGGCATCAGTCAAGATAATCATATCTAAGATACTCAAGGAAATAAAATGTGAACTATGAATTTTATATCCAGCAAAACAGATCTTCAATGATAAAGGGTACAGTTGATTAACAACATGCAAAAACTCAGGGACTATTGTTCCCATGAGCCCTTACTAAGGAATCTACCAGAGAATTAGCTCCAAACAACCAAAATGACTAGAGAGACATCAACATAAGTCTAGTAATGGTCATTAAATACATAGTTACTTGTAAAACTAACACTAAATGTGTGTTAAAAGGACAGAAGACAGTGTGCAACGGTTACATGCTCAGATAATGGTCAAGTCTTGTACAACTACAAAAAATGGAGCATATGCAAAAAAACACATCTTTTTAAAACTCTTCTCAGTACAATAATACACCACATAATGATGTTTCTGTCAATGACAGACCACATATACAACAGTAGTCCTACAAGATTAGTACCATATAGCCTCGGTGTGTAGTAGGCTATACCATCTAGGTTTGTGTAAGTACACTATGATGTTTGCACAACAATGAAATCGCTTAATGATGCATTTCTCAGAACGTGTCCCTATCATTAAGTGATGCATGACTGTAATTATATTGGCAGTGGAAGTATTAGTAGTAGATTAATATCTTAAGATTGTTATGTATGTAATTTAAGGTAAAATAAATGAGTAATTATGAGATATTCTAATATTCTCTGTGTCCTTCAGTGATAGGGCGCGGGGAGGAGGAGATAGAGATACAATACAGAAGAGATTAAGTTAAAAATTCCTATAATTGCATTTGAACTGAAAGCATCAGCGGGAATTCATGAGACATTTAATATATATTGTTTTTATTTGCTCTATCCACTTAGGCTTAGAAAAAATGACCAACCTAGTAGCAATGAGTAACTTTGCTACCCAGATTGTGGCACTAAAACCCCAATTCTCATTTCAAGCCTTCTTGAAGAAATGACAAATTCCAGGTCTAGGGAAAGAAATGGACAAGATGAACCAGGAACTTCCTGTCATACCAGATAGCAAGAAAGCTATCAAAGACTCAGGAGCCCACCTAAAGATGCTCCCATTGGCCAAAGATGGGACAATTTGAGCTCCAAGTTGGGTAATGATCTCAATTGATTGAAACACAGCAAATATGTTTAAATCCATGAGTTCATATTGATACTTAGAGAAAAGAAAGTAAATGATCACCTTTTGAGGATGAGAGAGAACCTATTCATTTTTGTGAACACTCTAAATAAAGGAAAAGAATCAAGCATTTATCTTGGATTTCTTATATACACTGTACCACTGGGTAAGAAAATACTAGATAAGGGGAAGCATCTCGTATAAAAGTATTCCAAAAAATAAATGAAAAAAATGATAGAATTAGAATGTCACCATTTTTGAATCCCCAATTCAGCATCCACACTTGATAATAACACAAATAATTGTGTGCCTCTTGATTTAAAAAAAAAAATACCTCACTTATACTCTTGCCAAGGGATCAAACATGAGTCTTATTAACTCTCTGGATCCTACTACCAATTTGCATGAAATAAGGAGGGCAAATAAATATGATGAACTTCACCATGAGTACATAGTCAGCAAAATCCTGACTGTGGGAAATTCTACAAGTCAAATATCTTGGGTTAATCAACAAACAAATTGTAAAAAAAAGAAAAAGATGGAGGGGAAACCTATATATTAAAAAAGACTTAGAAGACACATCACTTTTTTATTTTAATGTGCAAGAATAAATTATGGTGTCTAGGTATGTACACTTGAGTGTTCAAAGTACATAGAAACTCAAAGAACTAGTTACTATAAAAATAACAATAGTGGTTACTTTGGGGAGGTAGCTGAGAGGTTGAGATTGAGACTGGGCATGCAGGGGCTTGTGGGGTGTATGGAAAAGTTCTATTGCTTTTCCTGGGTGTTGGTTATTTTATCTTATAACTCATTAAGCTATACATTTGTGGGGTTTCTTCTTTCTGTATTTATGTGTTACCTTACAATAAAATGGCAAAAAATTTCCACTAAACATTTGTTATTTGCGTATATTTTATTGGTCGAATATGAATTGCCTTATTAAATAGGTCCTTAGCAAATGTTACTGTCATATTTTAAAATGAGAAAACTGAACTGTATGAGGAAATAATCCCAGCTTGCATGATGATGTCTTTCATCAAATGGCACTAATCATTCACACTCGTATAACGTTATCCTGGATTAAGAAGGAAGCCACATGATGGACTTCCACTGACGAAAGATAGGTCTATTGATTCATTTCAGTAACATTTATTGGGTACCTACTATGTGCTTTTCTTTCTTTCCTGAATGACTGATACTTCAGGTCACTGGAAATATTTGACTAGCTATGGTCAAACAAAATTTACCAAAAATACTTCATTATCGTAACCAGTTTTTTCTTTATAAAAGTAGAAAGTGTATTTTTCTAGCTTTCCATACAGCTACATTTAAGTCACATTCATGAAAGCTGACTCATCAGCAATTTCACGCTATTAAAACAGCAGAGTTTTTCCACCTGCCCACTGTTCACCAATAATAACAGTTGCTAGGCAGTGAGCAAGACTGCAAGCTACCAACACGATATCCATACTCTAACTTTCCTTACTAATAGCATTTCAATACTATTTGGGGTGCAAGTGGATCTAGCTAAAAATTACTTCCTGGCTTCCTTTGCAATAAGGAGTGATTGTGTGAGAGGTAGGTAGACACCTCCTTGTGGGGCTTTCAACTGATATGTGCCCTTTTGCCTTTTTCCTCTTCCATCCGCTTCCAGCCAGGAATACAAATGTGATGTTTGGAGTTGCAACAACTATCATAGTGACCTTGGGGATGGAATCCAGTACTAAGTATGGCCAAGAAAAAAGAGAGAACCTAGTTTCTGGTGACATTGTGGAGCCGCCACATTGGCCCTTTTCTGATTATTCACAGACATAGGAAAACTAAATATCCCAATTTATTTAAGTGCCTCTATTGTGAATCTGTATTACTCAGCTAATTATTAACGGATACAATAATCCCTCTGATTATCAGTATCAACAGTATCAGTGTCCCACAATAAAAAGCACACACAAATACACCACTTTAGAGAAGTCTGACGAAGTTGCAAAAATCAACAAAAACAAAATAGTTGTCAGAGGTGGAAATTACATTTCATATCCGCTTCCATTTTAAAGGAGAGTTGCTAGGACTTACCAGCATAAGCAGGACAATGATTTGAAGGGAAAAGTGAAATTAAAATAATAAACAATGGTAAAGTGCCAGTCTTCATGGTTTATCTTCCAAAACTTTCTATGGAATGTCACTGGCAACATCAGCAGCAGCAGCAGTATCAAAAACATTTATTAGGCTTCTGTATAACTACAAATTATACAGAGGTAAGTACTGTTTAAATGAATTTGACAGCATGATCTCTGCCTCCTTGGGAACATTCATATATGCACACGTCATAACATATGAAGAGCTTCAAAGACACAGTGATTGCCATCAAGAAAAACATACTTTTTGGCAACTGCCAGGACACATCATTTCTTTCCATCATTGGCAAGACCTTGGCTGGAATTCTTTTGGATCAGCTACTGCTCAATGATGGCAACTGTGTACTCCCAGAATAACTGTGGCTTTAAACCACAGAGCAACTGACATAATCTTTGCTCTATGTCAAAAATAAGAAAAATACAGAAAACAGCCTAAATATTACTAAATTTATTGACTGCACTGAAACTTTTGATGTTGTCTGTAGACCTCAACTATAAATTACCACGTAGCTTTATGCGCCTGCAATTTGTCAGGATCTAAGAAGCGAGTGAGACTGTGCATATTAGTTAATCAATCAAGTTATTTAAACAGCTATTATACACCAAAGACTTATGCAGATTAGAGTTATTTGTATGATTGTCTACTTAATGACTATCTCTCTCATTAGAATATAAGCTTCATATAGAAGGGCTTGAGGCTATCTTGTCTACTACTGAATCCCCAGTCCCTACCACAGTGCTTGGCATATGTTACCAGATGCACAATAACCATTTGTTGAATGAATACAGGTATAAGAGAATTACAGGACACAATCCATACATTTCCCCACTAAGAAGACAAAACATAAAATAATTATATCTTATTATCTAGATTAATCTTCACAGTTCCCACTGTCTAGGGCAGTGCTGTCCAACAGAACTTTCTGCAATGATGAAAATGTTTTATAACTGCACTGTTCAATATGATAGCCACTAGCTATGAGGCAACGGAGCACTTGAAATGTGACTAGTGCAACTACAGTACATTACCCTATCCTCATTTTTTGCTATGTAGCCTCACTTGGTTTCTATTAAAATTTCAATTAAGAATTTCTTGGAGTTTGAAGTAGAGAATGGTGAATCCTAACTTACGCTTTTCTATTAAAGTGTCCCTTTTCCCCCACTACCACTGCCCCCAAAATATACACAACTGAAAGAAATCCAACAAAGATGGTTAATAGGTTGTTTGCCTGGGAATTCCATTCCACCCAGTTGTAGTTAAAGAAAGGGTAGAAGAGAGTTTAGCCATCTTTAACCATGGAGAGAACTAACAACATTTCAAGTACACAATATTAAGATGATAAAATCGAACATTTAGAATACAAATAAATCTATAGAAATAATATCTCCACAATAGTGTTAGACAGGCAGACCATACCCCAGCCTGAGCAGTGCTGAATGGCTAACTGGACTGGCCCATTGCAGAACACGCATTCAATTATTCAATGTACATTTATTGAGTGTTAACTGTGTGCCGAACACTATTTAAAACACAAGGGATACAGCAATGAACAAACTGATAAAATCCCTCTCCTCACGGACTTTATATTTTGGCGGATAGAGACAGCTAGTCAACAAAGAAATAAGCAAAATATATAGCATGTCAGGTGGTACTAAGTTCTATGGAGAAAAAGAAAGCAGGGAAGAGGGGCAGGGCATACAGGGAAAGGGCTGGCTAGGGAAGACTTTACCAAAAAGATGACATTTGAGACAAGATTTTGAGGTAAAAGGGCAAGCCCACAGATATCTAAGGAGAGAGAGTTTCAGGCAAGGAAACAGCAAGTTTAAAGAACTTGCATGTTCCAGAAACAGCAGCAAATAGGCCAATGTGCCTGGAGCTGAGTGAGCAAGTTTAGCAATGCAGAAAAAGAGACGAGAAAGTCAGAGAGGGCACCATGTCAAGAAGAGTCTTGGAAACCATTATAAGGACCTTGAATGTAATTCTAAGAATAATGGGAAACCTTCAGAAGGTTTTGAATTGACAAGTGAAGTAATCTGACTTGCATTTTCAAAGATCTACTCTGCACACTATATTGAAAAGAGACTGTCTCAGGGATACCTGCAACAACCACAAACATAGATAAGCAGGTGCTTCTGATGGACATTTGTCGGGGATATTCTGCACGGAGCCAGATGAGAAACAGCAAGAGGCTAGGTAACTGGTTCTACGTACTTAAATCTCTCAAGAGGCATGGGTGTCTCCATTATCTGTCCCAGCCAACTCATGTTTCACAAAAAGGTCTTGACTAATGAACTACTGTACTACCACAAGAAGATCAACTTAAAACAAGGCTATAAGGATTCATGATTTCTACTCTGATTCACATGTCACCCAGAAACCTCTGGTTTTCCTGGAAATGTTAAGAGCCAACAGAAATCTCACAGCAATTATTTTAAAACAATAGCAGCAGCATACAGAGAGGCTATATATGAGATGGTTAAGAGCACAGACTCCTGAGGACAGAGTCTGGATTTGACTCTCACCTCCACCACTTGCTAGATGTGTGACCTTGAGCAAGTGGCTTAGCCTCTACCTCATAGGGTTGTTGTGAGTATTAAATCAGCTAATGCATGAAATGCGCTTAGGACAAAGCCTGGCACATAGGAAATGCTCAGTAGCATTACAGTTTACAAGTGTAACGATATTTATTGAACACTTACTATGTCCCAAGAACTACTGAATGCTTACACATCAATTCTCATAACCACCTTTTGAAGTAGGTACTATTGTCTGCATTTTGCAGGAGAGGAAATAAGCACAGATAGGTTAAGTAACATGGTCATATGCATACAATAAGTGGCAAAACTGCGACTCAAACCCAGATGCTCTGGCTCCATAGCACAAGCTCTGAAACTCTGTTATTTTGCCCCCCACATGCTAGAGTTGATCATATCTATACTCGTGGTAGGCCAAAAAATAGCCCCCAAACCGTATCCAAGTCAAATCTCTGTAACCTGTGAATGATACCTTATTTAGAAAAAGGATCTTTGCAGATGTGACTAAGTCAAGGATCTTGAGATGAAGAGATAATACTAGACTATCCTGGTGGGCTCTAAATGCCATCACATGAATCCTTATAAGAGAGGGGCAGAGGGATATTAGGGACAGACACACAGAGGATAGACACAGAGGAGAAGACTATATGAAGACAGAGCAGGGAGAGACTCAGCCACAATGCCAACAGCCACCAGAAGCTCGAAAAGGCAAGAAAGGATTCTCCTCTAGAGCCTCTAGATGGAGTGTGGTCCTGCCTACAGTTTGATGTGAGACTTCTGGCCTCCAGAATTGTGAGAAATAAATTTGTTGTTTCAAGGCATCAAGTTTACGGTAATTTGTTACAGCAGTCCTAGGAAAATAATACTTTATCATATTCCTGAACCTATCATACTTTGTACTGTCTGTTCTCTTGATTAACAAAAAATTACTCATACATTTATCTCTCATTAATTGTAAGTCTACTATGTGCCAGACTCTGTTTTTGACACTGGAGATAAACAAGCAAACGAAGTCCCTACCCTCAGGAACACTGGGGGAGATGGACAATAAATATGTAAACAAATAAGATAATTTTAGAAAATAGTAAGCACTGTGAAGAAGATACAGAGTCAAATGGAAAAGGGAATAACTGGGAAGGGGGCTCCTTTAGGCAGTGGGGTCAAG
Source organism: Ceratotherium simum simum (assembly GCF_057802395.1). Classification (NCBI taxonomy): domain Eukaryota; kingdom Metazoa; phylum Chordata; class Mammalia; order Perissodactyla; family Rhinocerotidae; genus Ceratotherium; species Ceratotherium simum. The sequence continues at coordinate 21,257,692 of NC_141924.1, forward strand.
GAAGCACTCTCAGAAATCATGACATTTGAGCTGAGCCTCATGATGATGAGTGGTAAATGCTCATACAAATAACAGGAAGAAGCGCTCCTGACAGAGGGAACAGCAGGATCAAGATCTTGAGCCACAAATTATCTTGGCATATCAGAGGAACAGAAAGAAGGCCAATATGGCTGGAGAGTAATGAAAGAGGTAGAGAAGAGTAAGAACTTGGCAAAGAAGGCACAGGCCAGGCCATGGAGGGCATTTGTATCAATTATCTACTGCTACAATAATGCTGTGTAACAAACAGACACAAAACTTCATGCTTATATCTTGTGCTTCTGGGGTCAGCTGGGAGTTAGCTAGGCAGCTCTGCTGACCTCAGCTGGACTTGTTCTAATGTTTGGCATTTGAAAAGATGTCTGTTGATCAAGGACGGGCTCAGCTGTGGCAACTGTGGTTCTGCTCCATGTGGCCCTCTCTCCAGCAGGCTAATAAGGGAATGTTCTCATGGTGATGGCAGAGGTTCAAGAGGGAATCCCCATTGTGTAAGACCAGTTCAAGCCTCTGCTAGCATGATATCTAGTAAAATCTCATTAGTTAAAGCAAGTAATCTGCCTGAGGCCAGAGTCAAGCAGTGGGTAGGTCACCCTTACCACAGTGGGAAGGCAAAATTACATGGCACGGATATAGAGGACAATGAACAATTGAAGAGATCAATGCAAGCTTCTGCAGATATGTAGGGCCTTGATAAACTAATGAATATAAGAAACATCCTATTTTCTAAATAGGATGATAACGTATTACAAATGTTGCAGGAGTTCAGAAAAAGAGAAAAGTCTTGAAGGAAATTTTAGATTTAGATGGGTGCAGGGACAAGATGAGGGAATTTAAGAGTGGAGAATAACATGAACAAAGTTATGATGGCAGAAAAGAGCACTGTACATACATAGAATGAAAAGACTGGCATGTATAACAATATCAAGATGCTTCTATCTGATCCAATCTCTATCAAAAACAGAAGAAAATGAAGTAGAACAAATGAATCTATTTCCTACATCCATATCCTAGAAGCTACTGCATTCAAAATGTTTTGAAGAGTCTAGAGTTCTCGATGTGATAACCAGGAATGTCTGAGGGGTGAAGACAGCCATGAGAGTACAAACATAAGATTCCTAACATGTGTGACAATGAAGACTCAATGCAGTATTTACCATAACGGTGAAGAAACCTGAAATTATGAATCAATGTATACAATATAACAATCCTTTTTGGTAACCCAACGTTGAAAGCTATCATCAGATTGTTATTTTGGAAACATGTTATCAGATGACTCCAAAATTGCTAAGAATCAAAACAATATCCAAGAATCATCTTGGCAAGGCAACTGAAAAATTTGGCCACAAACATATTCTCAAGCATGTTCATGTAACTCTTGTTACTTATATCTTGACTTGTGGCATTAACGGTTTAAGGGAATTCTCAAAGTCTAAGCTCTAAAAATTAGTGATGCATAATTTACTAGAACTGGTTCTTCATTTGGCTCTTTAAATAATTTTATTAATTTTGCTTATATGACACTAACAGCAACATATCATACAGGAATGAAACTCAAGGAAATAGCCAGGCCACTAGCATTCCTAGACAGAGATGAATTCAAATCTTTATACAATTAACTAAAAAGAGAATACCATATGTAAGGCAGGCCCATAATTCAAATACATATTGTAGCAATATGAATATTTAAATCAATTAACCCAGTTTAGCAGCTGCAATGGTGGAACAAAGCTTGAGGATACCAATGTTCCTACTCACCTGGTCTCATATTCACTGGACTAATTCCAGTAGAGTATCACCAACTCTCCCCACAGCTCCCACCTACCATCCCACAAATCCACTGCATTGAGCATGGTGAGAAGATACCCTACCCACCCCCATCGTTGGAGCAAAACTGAAGAGCTTTACGGCTTCCACAACTCTCAACTGGGCCCCATATCCGTGAAGAATCTCTAAGTACTCCCTATAAGCCTGGGTGCTGGAAGCAGTGGAGGTGGGGGAGTGGTGGCAATTAACTATGAAGAGGCAACTTTCTAGGGTGATGACAATGTCTTATCTTGAAACGAGTTTGGGTTACATAGGTGTATGCATTTGTCAAAACTTAACTAATGCACACTTACTAGTACATTTCATTTTTTGTAAATTTTACCTTAAAAGAAAAAATTGTAAACAAATATTAAATTCTAGTTAATGATACGCATGTTGAAGTATTTAGTGGCAAGCGTACTGATGTATGCAATATGTTTTGAAATGCATTAAAATAATAAGATGATTAATGGAGGGATAGAACAATGGATAGATACTAAAACAAGCGTAGTAAAATATTAACCGTAGAATCAAGGTAGAGGCATATGGGTTTTTCACTGTATAAATTTAAGAAGAAATTCTAAGTTTTCTTATATCTTTTGATAATATAAATGAGCAGTCTTGGCTTTTTGTTGTTAGTGCCATGGAGCCGATTCTGACTTCTAGTGCCCTGTGTACAGCAGAGCTGAACCCTGCCTGGTCTTTATGTGCCATCATCTCACCTTCTGGTGCTATATCAGACAATGCTCCACTGCTATTCATAGGGTTTTCACAGCCAATTTTTCCGGAAGTGAGTGGCCAGGTCCTTCTTCCTAATCTGTCTTAGTCTAGAAGCTCCACTGAAACCTGTCTACCATGGGTGACCCTGCTGGTATTTGAAATACTGGTGGCATAGCTTTCAGCATCACAGCAACACGAAGCTGCCACAGTTTGACAACTGACAGATGGGTGGTGTGGTTCCCTGATCAGACACAAACCTGGGCCATGGTGGTGAGAGTGCTGACTCTTACCCACAAGACGACCAGGGCTGGCAAATCTTGGCTTTTAGACTCATAAAATTAGCCATTAAGAAATTCGGGGTTCTCAGTAAAACAATGACCAATCCCTATTTGATTTACTGGCATCACATGGCAAAGATATGTTAATTGGAGGATAGAGAATTTCCATAAAATGATTTACAAATATACGGTGTTAGTAGTAGTTCTTCAGAAAATGAGGATCACATTTGATATAAACCTTTTGCCTTTCCAAGGTTTTCTGAACCACCCAAACCCATCTGGCAATAGTTTTTCTTCTTCAAAGTTCCTTTCTACCACTTGGGGACACTTAATTTTCAGCATCAATGGAAAAGAAAGCTACTATGCTCTATTGCACATCAGAGTAACCAATGTTTAAAAAAAACAAAGTTATCATTTAAAAAAATTGGAAACTATCTTCGTAATTAAACGCTTATGGGAAAACCTCATAATGTTCAGAGGCTACGACAATTTAAGCAAAGTAAAGGAAAACATTAACTAACTTTTCTAAACTGTCAAAATGGCTTTTTGGATTTGGTCCCAATTTTGAGTGAAGATCAGCCAAACCAATTCATCCAGCGGAAATTTTTTAAAAATACATAATTATTAATATTTATTACACTTCCAGAACAGCAGCTAAGACAGAGGTTACAATTAACAAGGACTTTTGTAGATTAAACAGCCAAAGCAGGTTCAAACCCTGGGAAACAAACCAGGGCACAACTAACAACATTAAAAAGATAAAGAAGCCCTAAGAGGAAAGAAATCCAAGGATTTCAGAGTCTTTTACTTACAAATACACTCTCAGAAAACATATGCCTAATAATATTTAAATAGTCCCCAAGAGAACAGCAGCTAACTATGCCTATCTCTGGTGAAATATACTTAAAGAAATCAGAATATTAAACAGCACCATTTAAGAACTTGAAATATAGCCCTATAACATGAGTTAAAAAGGAAATAATTTAATATGCAATACATAGACATTTTGTGCAAATGGATTCAAATTCCCTTGCAGGGAGAATTTTCCACTAAAGAATGAACTGAGACGTCCATTTCCAGCAATATGGCAGACTACTGTGTAGAGAACACCTCTCAGTAAAAAACACCTTAAAATGCTAGATGAAAACATCTTTTATAAAGTATGGCTGGGCTGGTGGTAAAATAAGGGAAACCACAGAAGGCCAGTAAAGAGAAAGTGCAATATTCCACAGGGGTTAACAAGAATTAGAGCTAGCATTTGCTCTGAGAGATTCTGTGAATTCCTGGTGGCCAAGCACCTGGTTTTAATGACCTACATGTGCTGACACAGAAGACAAAGCTTAGAACCCATGTAAAATAAGAGATCAGATCAGAAACTTCCACATAAAGCTGGAAATCCCCATAAGGAAGTAAACAAGAAAAAATCCAGCTAGTAGAAGGAAATGTGCCTGTGTTGGGAATGGCTCTGGGAAGAAGGGAGGAAAAGAAAAAATTATATATTGTCCTGAAAATTCCTAATAACAAAGGCATACTCACTTAATTTGTTATTTGCACTGACTCTGTGGCCTGAAAAGCCTCAAGCAGAAATTTTCGTTTAAAGTGGCCCTGGATTGGTAGTGCTCCAGGTCCTGGCAGAAGCAAACACAGGAATTTCAAGAATTCCTTTGGATACAGTTCAATGAATATATGCACAAAATGAAAATTCACTAAACACATGAAGAAGACACCATGGGCTAGGATCAGCAAAAATAACAAACTGCAGGATCAGATAGGCCAAGACAGCAGATACTGGAATAATTAGATACAAATATAAATATTTGAAAACAAAAATAAATAAATGTTTAATAGATTTAAAACAATAAAAGAAGAGACTGAAAATGTGCTGAATAAAAATACAGAAAACACTAATTGTCCAGGCTGATCTGAAAAGGAACCAACTAGAACTTTAAAAAATTAAAAATATAAGAAATTCAATTAAAAGCTCAATACACAGGTTAAACAGTAGATTAGATACAAGTGAATGTGCATTGGTGAACTGGAATATAACTCTGAAGAAATAATTTAAAATGCAGCACAAAGAGAGAAAGAAAAAATAGGAAAGAGAGGTTATAATAGATGGAGGATAGTGAGCAGGCAGGCCCAATATATATCTATTGGGAATTCCAGAAGGAGAAATAGAAAGAACAGGGGAGAGGCAATATTCAAAAAAATAATAACTAATGATTTCTCAGAATTCATAAGAAACATCAACCCTGAGATTCAAGAATCTAAGCCAGCATAAATTAAAAGAAATCCATACCTAGACACATCATGTGAAACTACGGAACATCAAAGCCAAAGAGAAGATTTTAAAAGCAGCCACCTAGAATAGAGATTACCTATAAAGGAATCATGATTAAAGTTGACAGCTGAATTCTCAGCAATAACAATGAAAAGCAGAAGAAATTGAACTACTAATAAAGAGCTAAGAGAAAATAATTGTCAACTGAATAACTGTATAGTCACTGAAACTATTTTTCAAGAATAGCAAAATACATTTAATTAAAACAAAACAAAACTTAGTTCATTACTAACAGACCCTCACTAAGTTAGCATCTAACTTAGTATACTTCAGAAAGATGTACTTCAGAAAGAAGCCAAATGGTTGTCAAAGTAGGATCTCAGATGTAAAAAGAAATGGTCAAAAAAAATAGTAAACTTGTAGGTAAATCTAAACAAATGTTAACTGTATGAAACAATAAAATAATCCCTAATTTGTTTCATTAAAAAAATCAAGATAGAACTTAAATCTTAGAAAAGAATAGCATATAAATTAGGAATAGTGGTGATTGGAGTTAAAGATTCTAAGTTCTTTACATTATTTGGGAGGAGGACAAAAATACTGATTAACTTTAAACATAAACAACTGAAGATGATAATAAAATGTCTAGGGTGCCCTCTAAAAGAATTAAAAATAGATTAAACTTAAACCAGAAGGCAGGGGGTGGGAGGATATATTAGAACAAATAAAAACCACAAAATAAGATAGTAGTACTGAATTTCAGTAATTCAGTAAACAGAATAAATGTAAATGGACTAAATTCTCCAAGTAAAAGACAGACTGTCAGAGTAAAAATTCCAAATTCAGCTATATTTACAACAGACACATCTAATACATAAAGATACAGGAAAAGTGATAGTAATAGACACATTATTAAAGCTAGAGAGGGTCAGATACATGGTTTGGTATATGAGGAAGATGAAACAATTTCCAATTTGAATGTCCTAATAACATAAGCTCAAAATTAATAAAGCAAAATTGTGAACTACAAAAAGAATTAGATAAGCCCATTATCATAGTGAAAGATTTGCAAATATCTCTCTCAGTAATTGATAGTTCATGCTGACAAAAAATCAATATGACATACAAGACCTGAACAGCATATTATCATGTTTCATCTTATGGACACATAGAACCCTGCTCTCAACAATAATGTATACATATTCTTTTCAAGAATAAACAGAACTTTTAGGCAAAGTGAAGATATTATAGGCCATAAGACAAGTTTCTATATATTGAAACATATGAAATTGCTATTTGTACATCAAAAACAGTTGAAAATCATCAATTACATATTATTCAATTTAATACAGACTTCAAATCTATAATTAAAGACCAAGATTTTTGACAACAATCCAATTTGGTTGGAACTCGGCACTCTTTCCCTCAAAATTTCAATTCCTATATATTTGGAATGTTAAAAATATCTAAGTAATTGAGAGGTCAAAGGAGAAATAATAATGAAAATTATAAAAACAGAATTAAACATTGAATATTCTACCTGTCAAAATTGTGGGACTTATCAAAAATGATACATAAAGGGAAATGTATAGCCTTAAATGCTTATAAGCTTTTTTTTTTTTTTTGGGTGAGGAAGATTGGCCCTGAGCTAACATCCATTGTCAATCTTCTTTTTTTGTTGAGGAAGATTAGCCCCAAGCTCACATCTGTGCCCATCTTCCTCTATTTTGTATGTGGGATGCCACCACAGCATGGCTTGACAAGTGGTGTGTAGGTCCACGCCCAGGATCTAAACCTGTGAACCCTAGGCTGCCAAAGCGGAGCACATGAACGTAACCACTGTGCCACCAGGCCAGCCCCAAATGCTTATGTTCTTCTAAAAAGTCTAAATATTAATGAGTTATTCCTCCAATTTAAGAAGTTATAAAAATATCTAAATAAACCTCAAAAAAGTTAAGAAATAATAAAAAGCAGGTGAACATGATGTAATCTATGCAGAAATGGAAGTACAATGATGTACACCTGAAATTTTTACAATGTTATAAACCAATGTTACTGCAATAAACAAAAAATTAAAAAAAAAAAAAAAAAAAAAAAAAAATAATAATAAAAAGCAGGAATTAATGAAATAGAAAAAAATATCATGAAGATCAATAAAGCCAAAAGTTAGTTTTCTGAAAAGGCTAACAAAACTGATAAACCTCTAGCCAGGCTGATCAAAAAAGTAGGGCAGAGGAGAAGAGGCAGAGACCAAGAGATCACAAATAAGCATGTTTAAAATGAAATACAACTACAGATGGAGTAAGGCTTAAAATATTTAGAAAAAATATTATTAATAACTTTATACTAGCAAGTTTGAAAACATAAATGAAATGGACAAATTCTACAATAATTTAAATTCCTAAAACAAACTAAAAAAAGAAATAGAGAAGCTGAATGTTCCTATAGCTACTAAAGAAATTGAATCCATTGTTAACAAAAAAGAAAAATGCCACCAAGAAAATACCAAGCCCAAATAGTTTTACAGGAGAGAAAAGAAAAGGAATAAACCTCCCTCCTCGGTTCCTTTTATAAAGCTAATACAACATTAATCCCAAATCAGACAAAGGCAATATAAGAAAAGGAAATTACAGTCAATCTCACGCATGATAATAAATGCAAAATGTACTAAAGCAAATATTACCAAACTGAATCCAATAATATTTTTAAAAGATTTGTTTCATGAACACATGGCTGATTTAACATGAGAAAAATCTGTTCACTTTACTTATTAAATTAAAGACTGAAGGAGAAAAATGATATGATCATCTCAATAGATGCAGAAAAAGTATTCAATAACATTCAACAACAATTCATGATAAAAACTATTAGTATGCCAGAAATAGAAGAGAACATCCTGAAAGTTATAAAGGAGGTCTATAAAAAAACCTAGAGTAGGGGCCAGCCCGGTGGCGTAGTGGTTAAGTTCACATGCTTTGCTTTGGGGCCCTGGGGTTCGCAGGTTCGGATCCTGGGCGCAGACCTATACACCACTCATCAAGCCAGGCTGTGGCGGCATCTCACATACAAAATAGAGGAAGATTGGAATGGATGTTAACTCAGGGCCAATCTTCCTCATCAAAGGGGAAAAAAAAAAACCTAGAGCAAACATCACGCTCAGTAGTGGAACATCAAAAACATTCTCTGTGAAAATCAGTAACACAGCAAGGATTTCTGTTATCTCCATTTCTAACATTTACTGGAAGTTTTGGTCAGTGTGTATGCTTACGTGGACAAACACACACACACACATACACACAAATATAAAAGGACTTGCAAGGAGGAAATAAAATGTCATTATTTTGTTATTTATATCAATTGTCTTCAGGGAAAACCCCAAAGAATTAATACATTTATAAACTATCTGGAATAAAAAAGAGTTTAGAAAGCTTTTTGTATATAAGAGCACTACACAAAAGCCAATTGCATGGTACACAGTTTGTACAAAACTAGTAATATGTTAGAAAAGGAAAATTTACAATAACTAAAAGTAGTTTAATTATAATTAATTTATAAAGAATAATAGTTCTCAACAAAAGATATACAAGATCTTTATGAAGAAAACAATAGAACATTATTAAAAGATTTTAAAAGATCTAAATAAATATGGAAAAGTACCATGTTCATGGATAAGAAAATAAATTATCTCAAGGATGTCAATTCAATTTAAAGCTGATTTTAAGATTTATACAGAAAAAAAATGGTCTAGAATAGCCAATGAACTGCTATAGAAGAAAAACTGGTCGGTGAGTAGAGGGCTGGGAAACTTGACCTACCAGATATCAAAAATTATTTTAAAGCTATAATAACTAAGACTGTAGATTTGGCAGTGGAATAGAGAGTTCAGAAAGAGACCCACACATATATAGAAATCTGACACACTGCAGAGATGGCATTGCAGATTAACGGGGACAGGAAGAGTTATTCAAGAAATGTGTAAGGAGGTTTGGAAAAAGCGTAACTATCTCGATCTTACACCATACACAAAATTCTAGATGGATTAAAAA